>NC_054471.1:10096036-10396036 GCF_017639515.1 Carcharodon carcharias
TCTGGTTACACAGTGTATGCACACACACTCTCTGGTTACACAGAGTATGCACACACACTCTCTGGTTACACAGTGAATACACACACACTCTCTGGTTACACAGTGTATGCACACACACTCTCTGGTTACACAGTGTATGCACACACACTCTCTGGTTACACAGTGAATACACACACACTCTCTGGTTACACAGTGAATACACACACACTCTCTGGTTACACAGTGTATGCACACACACTCTCTGGTTACACAGAGTATGCACACACACTCTCTGGTTACACAGTGTATGCACACACACTCTCTGGTTACACAGAGTATGCACACACACTCTCTGGTTACACAGTGAATACACACACACTCTCTGGTTACACAGTGTATGCACACACACTCTCTGGTTACACAGTGTATGCACACACACTCTCTGGTTACACAGAGTATGCACACACACTCTCTGGTTACACAGAGTATGCACACACACTCTCTGGTTACACAGAGTATGCACACACACTCTCTGGTTACACAGAGTATGCACACACACTCTCTGGTTACACAGTGTATGCACACACATTGACTGGGAACAGAGCAAATACACACTCAATCTCTGGTTACACAGTGAATACACACACACTCTCTGGATACACAGTGTATGCACACACACTCTCAGGATACACAGTGAATACACACACCCTCTCTGGTTACACAGTGTATGCACACACACTCTCTGGTTACACAGAGTATGCACACACACTCTCTGGTTACACAGAGAATGCACACACATTCTCTGGTTACACAGAGTATGCACACACACACTCTGGTTACACAGTGTATGCACACACATTGACTGGGAACAGAACAAATACACACACACTCTCTGGTTACACAGTGAATACACACAATCTCTCTGGTAACACAGTGAATACACACACACACTCTGGTTACACAAAGAATACACACACACTCTCTGGTTACACAGAGTATGCACACACACTCTCTGGTTCCTGGTTACACAGTGAATACACACACACTCTCTGGTTACACAAAGAATACACACACACACTCTGGTTACACAGTGAATACACACATACTCTCTGGTTACACAGAGTATGCACATACACTCTCTGGTTTCTGGTTACACAGTGAATACACACACACTCTCTGGTTACACAGTGAATACACACACACTCTCTGGTTACACAGAGTATGCTCACACACTCTCTGGTTACACAGTGTATGCACACACACTCTCTGGTTACACAGAGTATGCACACACACTCTCTGGTTACACAGTGAATACACACACACTCTCTGGTTACACAGTGTATGCACACACACTCTCTGGTTACACAGTGTATGCACACACACTCTCTGGTTACACAGTGAATACACACACACTCTCTGGTTACACAGTGAATACACACACACTCTCCGGTTACACAGTGTATGCACACACACTCTCTGGTTACACAGAGAATGCACACACACTCTCTGGTTACACAGTGTATGCACACACACTCTCTGGTTACACAGAGTATGCACACACACTCTCTGGTTACACAGTGTATGCACACACACTCTCTGGTTACACAGAGTATGCTCACACACTCTCTGGTTACACAGTGTATGCACACACACTCTCTGGTTACACAGTGTATGCACACACACTCTCTGGTTACACAGTGTATGCACACACACTCTCTGGTTACACAGTGTATGCACACACACTCTCTGGTTACACAGTGTATGCACACACACTCTCTGGTTACACAGAGTATGCACACACACTCTCTGGTTACACAGTGAATACACACACACTCTCTGGTTACACAGAGTATGCACACACACTCTCTGGTTACACAGTGTATGCACACACACTCTCTGGTTACACAGTGTATGCACACACACTCTCTGGTTACACAGTGTATGCACACACACTCTCTGGTTACACAGAGTATGCACACACACTCTCTGGTTACACAGTGTATGCACACACACTCTCTGGTTACACAGTGTATGCACACACACTCTCTGGTTACACAGTGAATACACACACACTCTCTGGTTACACAGTGTATGCACACACACTCTCTGGTTACACAGTGTATGCACACACACTCTCTGGTTACACAGAGTATACACACACACTCTCTGGTTACACAGTGAATACACACACACTCTCTGGTTACACAGAGTATGCACACACACTCTGTCACAAGGATCACACCTCTCTGGTTACACAGTGTATGCACACACACTCTCTGGTTACACAGTGAATAGACACACACTCTCTGGTTACACAGAGTATGCACACACACTCTCTGGTTACACAGTGTATGCACACACACTCTCTGGTTACACAGAGTATGCACACACACTCTCTGGTTACACAGTGTATGCACACACACTCTCTGGTTACACAGTGTATGCACACACACTCTCTGGTTACACAGTGAATACACACACACTCTCTGGTTACACAGTGTATGCACACACACTCTCTGGTTACACAGTGTATGCACACACACTCTCTGGTTACACAGAGTATGCACACACACTCTCTGGTTACACAGTGTATGCACACACACTCTCTGGTTACACAGTGAATACACACACTCTCTGGTTACACAGTGTATGCACACACTCTCTGGTTACACAGAGTATGCACACACACTCTCTGGTTACACAGTGAATGCACACACACTCTCTGGTTACACAGTGTATGCACACACACTCTGGTTACACAGTGTATGCACACACACTCTCTGGTTACACAGAGTATGCACACACACTCTCTGGTTACACAGTGTATGCACACACACTCTCTGGTTACACAGTGTATGCACACACACTCTCTGGTTACACAGTGTATGCACACACACTCTCTGGTTACACAGTGTATGCACACACACTCTCTGGTTACACAGTGTATGCACACACACTCTCTGGTTACACAGTGTATGCACACACACTCTCTGGTTACACAGTGTATGCACACACACTCTCTGGTTACACAGTGTATGCACACACACTCTCTGGTTACACAGTGTATGCACACACACTCTCTGGTTACACAGTGAATACACACACACTCTCTGGTTACACAGTGAATACACACACACTCTCTGGTTACACAGTGTATGCACACACACTCTCTGGTTACACAGAGTATGCACACACACTCTCTGGTTACACAGTGTATGCACACACACTCTCTGGTTACACAGAGTATGCACACACACTCTCTGGTTACACAGTGTATGCACACACACTCTCTGGTTACACAGAGTATGCACACACACTCTCTGGTTACACAGTGTATGCACACACACTCTCTGGTTACACAGTGTATGCACACACACTCTCTGGTTACACAGTGTATGCACACACACTCTCTGGTTACACAGTGTATGCACACACACTCTCTGGTTACACAGTGTATGCACACACACTCTCTGGTTACACAGAGTATGCACACACACTCTCTGGTTACACAGTGAATGCACACACACTCTCTGGTTACACAGAGTATGCACACACACTCTCTGGTTACACAGTGAATACACACACACTCTCTGGTTACACAGTGTATGCACACACACTCTCTGGTTACACAGTGTATGCACACACACTCTCTGGTTACACAGAGTATGCACACACACTCTCTGGTTACACAGTGTATGCACACACACTCTCTGGTTACACAGTGTATGCACACACACTCTCTGGTTACACAGTGAATACACACACACTCTCTGGTTACACAGAGTATGCACACACACTCTCTGGTTACACAGTGAATACACACACACTCTCTGGTTACACAGTGAATACACACACACTCTCTGGTTACACAGTGAATACACACACACTCTCTGGTTACACAGAGTATGCACACACACTCTCTGGTTTCTGGTTACACAGTGAATACACACACACTCTCTGGTTACACAGTGAATACACACACACTCTCTGGTTACACAGAGTATGCTCACACACTCTCTGGTTACACAGTGTATGCACACACACTCTCTGGTTACACAGAGTATGCACACACACTCTCTGGTTACACAGTGTATGCACACACACTCTCTGGTTACACAGTGTATGCACACACACTCTCTGGTTACACAGTGTATGCACACACACTCTCTGGTTACACAGTGTATGCACACACACTCTCTGGTTACACAGTGTATGCACACACACTCTCTGGTTACACAGAGTATGCACACACACTCTCTGGTTACACAGTGAATACACACACACTCTCTGGTTACACAGTGTATGCACACACACTCTCTGGTTACACAGTGTATGCACACACACTCTCTGGTTACACAGTGTATGCACACACACTCTCTGGTTACACAGTGTATGCACACACACTCTCTGGTTACACAGTGTATGCACACACACTCTCTGGTTACACAGTGTATGCACACACACTCTCTGGTTACACAGAGTATGCACACACACTCTCTGGTTACACAGTGTATGCACACACACTCTCTGGTTACACAGTGAATACACACACACTCTCTGGTTACACAGTGTATGCACACACACTCTCTGGTTACACAGTGTATGCACACACACTCTCTGGTTACACAGTGTATGCACACACACTCTCTGGTTACACAGTGAATGCACACACACTCTCTGGTTACACAGTGTATGCACACACACTCTCTGGTTACACAGTGTATGCACACACACTCTCTGGTTACACAGAGTATGCACACACACTCTCTGGTTACACAGTGAATGCACACACACTCTCTGGTTACACAGTGAATACACACACACTCTCTGGTTACACAGTGTATGCACACACACTCTCTGGTTACACAGTGTATGCACACACACTCTCTGGTTACACAGAGTATGCACACACACTCTCTGGTTACACAGTGAATACACACACACTCTCTGGTTACACAGTGTATGCACACACACTCTCTGGTTACACAGTGTATGCACACACACTCTCTGGTTACACAGAGTATGCACACACACTCTGGTTACACAGTGAATACACACACACTCTCTGGTTACACAGTGAATACACACACACTCTCTGGTTACACAGTGTATGCACACACACTCTCTGGTTACACAGAGTATGCACACACACTCTCTGGTTACACAGAGTATGCACACACACTCTCTGGTTACACAGAGTATGCACACACACTCTCTGGTTACACAGTGTATGCACACACACTCTCTGGTTACACAGTGTATGCACACACACTCTCTGGTTACACAGAGTATGCTCACACACTCTCTGGTTACACAGTGTATGCACACACACTCTCTGGTTACACAGAGTATGCACACACACTCTCTGGTTACACAGTGAATACACACACACTCTCTGGTTACACAGTGTATGCACACACACTCTCTGGTTACACAGTGTATGCACACACACTCTCTGGTTACACAGTGAATACACACACACTCTCTGGTTACACAGTGAATACACACACACTCTCTGGTTACACAGTGTATGCACACACACTCTCTGGTTACACAGAGTATGCACACACACTCTCTGGTTACACAGTGTATGCACACACACTCTCTGGTTACACAGAGTATGCTCACACACTCTCTGGTTACACAGTGTATGCACACACACTCTCTGGTTACACAGTGTATGCACACACACTCTCTGGTTACACAGTGTATGCACACACACTCTCTGGTTACACAGTGTATGCACACACACTCTCTGGTTACACAGAGTATGCACACACACTCTCTGGTTACACAGTGTATGCACACACACTCTCTGGTTACACAGTGTATGCACACACACTCTCTGGTTACACAGTGTATGCACACACACTCTCTGGTTACACAGAGTATGCACACACACTCTCTGGTTACACAGTGAATACACACACACTCTCTGGTTACACAGTGTATGCACACACACTCTCTGGTTACACAGTGTATGCACACACACTCTCTGGTTACACAGTGTATGCACACACACTCTCTGGTTACACAGAGTATGCACACACACTCTCTGGTTACACAGAGTATGCACACACACTCTCTGGTTACACAGAGTATGCACACACACTCTCTGGTTACACAGTGTATGCACACACATTGACTGGGAACAGAGCAAATACACACACACTCTCTGGTTACACAGTGAATACACACAATCTCTCTGGTAACACAGTGAATACACACACACACTCTGGTTACACAAAGAATACACACACACTCTCTGGTTACACAGAGTATGCACACACACTCTCTGGTTTCTGGTTACACAGTGAATACACACACACTCTCTGGTTACACAGTGAATACACACACACACTCTGGTTACACAGTGAATACACACATACTCTCTGGTTACACAGAGTATGCACATACACTCTCTGGTTTCTGGTTACACAGTGAATAAACACACACTCTCTGGTTACACAGTGAATACACACACACTCTCTGGTTACACAGAGTATGCTCACACACTCTCTGGTTACACAGTGTATGCACACACACTCTCTGGTTACACAGAGTATGCACACACACTCTCTGGTTACACAGTGAATGCACACACACTCTCTGGTTACACAGTGTATGCACACACACTCTCTGGTTACACAGTGTATGCACACACACTCTCTGGTTACACAGTGAATGCACACACACTCTCTGGTTACACAGTGAATGCACACACACTCTCTGGTTACACAGTGTATGCACACACACTCTCTGGTTACACAGAGTATGCACACACACTCTCTGGTTACACAGTGTATGCACACACACTCTCTGGTTACACAGAGTATGCACACACACTCTCTGGTTACACAGTGTATGCACACACACTCTCTGGTTACACAGAGTATGCACACACACTCTCTGGTTACACAGTGTATGCACACACACTCTCTGGTTACACAGTGAATACACACACACTCTCTGGTTACACAGTGTATGCACACACACTCTCTGGTTACACAGTGTATGCACACACACTCTCTGGTTACACAGTGTATGCACACACACTCTCTGGTTACACAGAGTATGCACACACACTCTCTGGTTACACAGTGTATGCACACACACTCTCTGGTTACACAGAGTATGCACACACACTCTCTGGTTACACAGTGAATACACACACACTCTCTGGTTACACAGTGTATGCACACACACTCTCTGGTTACACAGTGTATGCACACACACTCTCTGGTTACACAGAGTATGCACACACACTCTCTGGTTACACAGTGTATGCACACACACTCTCTGGTTACACAGCGAATACACACACACTCTCTGGTTACACAGAGTATGCACACACACTCTCTGGTTACACAGAGTATGCACACACACTCTCTGGTTACACAGAGTATGCACACACACTCTCTGGTTACACAGTGAATACACACACACTCTCTGGTTACACAGTGTATGCACACACACTCTCTGGTTACACAGTGTATGCACACACACTCTCTGGTTACACAGAGTATGCACACACACTCTCTGGTTACACAGTGTATGCACACACACTCTCTGGTTACACAGTGTATGCACACACACTCTCTGGTTACACAGTGTATGCACACACACTCTCTGGTTACACAGTGTATGCACACACACTCTCTGGTTACACAGAGTATGCTCACACACTCTCTGGTTACACAGTGTATGCACACACACTCTCTGGTTACACAGTGTATGCACACACACTCTCTGGTTACACAGTGTATGCACACACACTCTCTGGTTACACAGTGTATGCACACACACTCTCTGGTTACACAGTGTATGCACACACACTCTCTGGTTACACAGAGTATGCACACACACTCTCTGGTTACACAGTGAATACACACACACTCTCTGGTTACACAGTGTATGCACACACACTCTCTGGTTACACAGTGTATGCACACACACTCTCTGGTTACACAGTGTATGCACACACACTCTCTGGTTACACAGTGTATGCACACACACTCTCTGGTTACACAGTGTATGCACACACACTCTCTGGTTACACAGTGTATGCACACACACTCTCTGGTTACACAGTGTATGCACACACACTCTCTGGTTACACAGAGTATGCACACACACTCTCTGGTTACACAGTGTATGCACACACACTCTCTGGTTACACAGTGTATGCACACACACTCTCTGGTTACACAGTGTATGCACACACACTCTCTGGTTACACAGAGTATGCTCACACACTCTCTGGTTACACAGTGTATGCACACACACTCTCTGGTTACACAGTGTATGCACACACACTCTCTGGTTACACAGTGTATGCACACACACTCTCTGGTTACACAGAGTATGCTCACACACTCTCTGGTTACACAGTGTATGCACACACACTCTCTGGTTACACAGTGTATGCACACACACTCTCTGGTTACACAGTGTATGCACACACACTCTCTGGTTACACAGTGTATGCACACACACTCTCTGGTTACACAGAGTATGCACACACACTCTCTGGTTACACAGTGTATGCACACACACTCTCTGGTTACACAGTGTATGCACACACACTCTCTGGTTACACAGTGAATGCACACACACTCTCTGGTTACACAGTGTATGCACACACACTCTCTGGTTACACAGTGTATGCACACACACTCTCTGGTTACACAGTGAATACACACACACTCTCTGGTTACACAGTGAATACACACACACTCTCTGGTTACACAGTGTATGCACACACACTCTCTGGTTACACAGAGTATGCACACACACTCTCTGGTTACACAGTGTATGCACACACACTCTCTGGTTACACAGAGTATGCACACACACTCTCTGGTTACACAGTGAATGCACACACACTCTCTGGTTACACAGTGTATGCACACACACTCTCTGGTTACACAGTGTATGCACACACACTCTCTGGTTACACAGTGTATGCACACACACTCTCTGGTTACACAGAGTATGCACACACACTCTCTGGTTACACAGTGTATGCACACACACTCTCTGGTTACACAGTGTATGCACACACACTCTCTGGTTACACAGTGTATGCACACACACTCTCTGGTTACACAGTGTACGCACACACACTCTCTGGTTACACAGTGTATGCACACACACTCTCTGGTTACACAGTGTATGCACACACACTCTCTGGTTACACAGTGTATGCACACACACTCTCTGGTTACACAGTGTATGCACACACACTCTCTGGTTACACAGTGTATGCACACACACTCTCTGGTTACACAGAGTATGCACACACACTCTCTGGTTACACAGTGTATGCACACACACTCTCTGGTTACACAGTGAATGCACACACACTCTCTGGTTACACAGTGTATGCACACACACTCTCTGGTTACACAGTGTATGCACACACACTCTCTGGTTACACAGAGTATGCACACACACTCTCTGGTTACACAGAGTATGCACACACACTCTCTGGTTACACAGAGTATGCACACACACTCTCTGGTTACACAGAGTATGCACACACACTCTCTGGTTACACAGAGTATGCACACACACTCTCTGGCCAGTGACTCACACTCTCTGGTTACACAGAGAATACACACACACTCTCTGGTTACACAGTGTATGCACACACACTCTCTGGTTACACAGAGTATGCACACACACTCTCTGGTTACACAGAGTATGCTCACACACTCTCTGGTTACACAGAGTATGCACACACACTCTCTGGTTACACAGTGTATGCACACACACTCTCTGGTTACACAGTGAATACACACACACTCTCTGGTTACACAGTGTATGCACACACACTCTCTGGTTACACAGTGTATGCACACACACTCTCTGGTTACACAGTGAATACACACACACTCTCTGGTTACACAGTGTATGCACACACACTCTCTGGTTACACAGAGTATGCACACACACTCTCTGGTTACACAGTGTATGCACACACACTCTCTGGTTACACAGAGTATGCACACACACTCTCTGGTTACACAGTGTATGCACACACACTCTCTGGTTACACAGTGTATGCACACACACTCTCTGGTTACACAGTGTATGCACACACACTCTCTGGTTACACAGTGTATGCACACACACTCTCTGGTTACACAGTGTATGCACACACACTCTCTGGTTACACAGTGTATGCACACACACTCTCTGGTTACACAGTGTATGCACACACACTCTCTGGTTACACAGTGTATGCACACACACTCTCTGGTTACACAGTGTATGCACACACACTCTCTGGTTACACAGTGTATGCACACACACTCTCTGGTTACACAGTGTATTCACACACACTCTCTGGTTACACAGTGTATGCACACACACTCTCTGGTTACACAGAGTATGCTCACACACTCTCTGGTTACACAGTGTATGCACACACACTCTCTGGTTACACAGTGTATGCACACACACTCTCTGGTTACACAGTGTATGCACACACACTCTCTGGTTACACAGAGTATGCACACACACTCTCTGGTTACACAGTGTATGCTCACACACTCTCTGGTTACACAGTGTATGCACACACACTCTCTGGTTACACAGTGTATGCACACACACTCTCTTGTTACACAGAGTATTCACACACAGTCTGGTTACACAGAGTATGCATACACACTCTCTGGTTACACAGTGTATGCACACACACTCTCTGGTTACACAGTGTATGCACACACACTCTCTGGTTACACAGTGTATGCTCACACACTCTCTGGTTACACAGTGTATGCACACACACTCTCTGGTTACACAGTGTATGCACACACACTCTCTGGTTACACAGTGTATGCACACACACTCTCTGGTTACACAGAGTATGCACACACACTCTCTGGTTACACAGAGTATGCACACACACTCTCTGGTTACACAGTGTATGCACACACACTCTCTGGTTACACAGTGTATGCACACACACTCTCTGGTTACACAGTGTATGCACACACACTCTCTGGTTACACAGAGTATGCTCACACACTCTCTGGTTACACAGTGTATGCACACACACTCTCTGGTTACACAGAGTATGCACACACACTCTCTGGTTACACAGTGTATGCACACACACTCTCTGGTTACACAGTGTATGCACACACACTCTCTGGTTACACAGTGTATGCACACACACTCTCTGGTTACACAGTGTATGCACACACACTCTCTGGTTACACAGTGTATGCTCACACACTCTCTGGTTACACAGTGTATGCACACACACTCTCTGGTTACACAGAGTATGCACACACACTCTCTGGTTACACAGTGTATGCACACACACTCTCTGGTTACACAGTGTATGCACACACACTCTCTGGTTACACAGTGAATACACACACACTCTCTGGTTACACAGTGTATGCACACACACTCTCTGGTTACACAGTGTATGCACACACACTCTCTGGTTACACAGTGTATGCACACACACTCTCTGGTTACACAGAGTATGCACACACACTCTCTGGTTACACAGTGTATGCACACACACTCTCTGGTTACACAGTGTATGCACACACACTCTCTGGTTACACAGTGTATGCACACACACTCTCTGGTTACACAGTGTATGCACACACACTCTCTGGTTACACAGTGTATGCACACACACTCTCTGGTTACACAGTGTATGCACACACACTCTCTGGTTACACAGTGTATGCACACACACTCTCTGGTTACACAGTGTATGCACACACACTCTCTGGTTACACAGTGTATGCACACACACTCTCTGGTTACACAGAGTATGCACACACACTCTCTGGTTACACAGTGTATGCACACACACTCTCTGGTTACACAGTGTATGCACACACACTCTCTGGTTACACAGTGTATGCACACACACTCTCTGGTTACACAGTGTATGCACACACACTCTCTGGTTACACAGTGTATGCACACACACTCTCTGGTTACACAGTGTATGCACACACACTCTCTGGTTACACAGTGTATGCACACACACTCTCTGGTTACACAGTGTATGCACACACACTCTCTGGTTACACAGTGTATGCACACACACTCTCTGGTTACACAGTGTATGCACACACACTCTCTGGTTACACAGTGTATGCACACACACTCTCTGGTTACACAGTGTATGCACACACACTCTCTGGTTACACAGTGTATGCACACACACTCTCTGGTTACACAGTGTATGCACACACACTCTCTGGTTACACAGTGTATGCACACACACTCTCTGGTTACACAGAGTATGCACACACACTCTCTGGTTACACAGTGTATGCACACACACTCTCTGGTTACACAGTGTATGCACACACACTCTCTGGTTACACAGTGTATGCACACACACTCTCTGGTTACACAGTGTATGCACACACACTCTCTGGTTACACAGTGTATGCACACACACTCTCTGGTTACACAGAGTATGCACACACACTCTCTGGTTACACAGAGTATGCACACACACTCTCTGGTTACACAGTGTATGCACACACACTCTCTGGTTACACAGTGTATGCACACACACTCTCTGGTCACACAGTGTAAGCACACGCACTCTCTGGTTACACAGTGTATGCACACACACTCTCTGGTTACACAGTGTATGCACACACACTCTCTGGTTACACAGTGTATGCACACACACTCTCTGGTTACACAGTGTATGCACACACACTCTCTGGTTACACAGTGTATGCACACACACTCTCTGGTTACACAGTGTATGCACACACACTCTCTGGTTACACAGTGTATGCACACACACTCTCTGGTTACACAGTGTATGCACACACACTCTCTGGTTACACAGTGTATGCACACACACTCTCTGGTTACACAGTGTATGCACACACACTCTCTGGTTACACAGTGTATGCACACACACTCTCTGGTTACACAGTGTATGCACACACACTCTCTGGTTACACAGTGTATGCACACACACTCTCTGGTTACACAGAGTATGCACACACACTCTCTGGTTACACAGTGTATGCACACACACTCTCTGGTTACACAGTGTATGCACACACACTCTCTGGTTACACAGTGTATGCACACACACTCTCTGGTTACACAGTGTATGCACACACACTCTCTGGTTACACAGTGTATGCACACACACTCTCTGGTTACACAGTGTATGCACACACACTCTCTGGTTACACAGTGTATGCACACACACTCTCTGGTTACACAGTGTATGCACACACACTCTCTGGTTACACAGTGTATGCACACACACTCTCTGGTTACACAGTGTATGCACACACACTCTCTGGTTACACAGAGTATGCACACACACTCTCTGGTTACACAGTGTATGCACACACACTCTCTGGTTACACAGTGTATGCACACACACTCTCTGGTTACACAGTGTATGCACACACACTCTCTGGTTACACAGTGTATGCACACACACTCTCTGGTTACACAGAGTATGCACACACACTCTCTGGTTACACAGTGTATGCACACACACTCTCTGGTTACACAGTGTATGCACACACACTCTCTGGTTACACAGTGTATGCACACACACTCTCTGGTTACACAGTGTATGCACACACACTCTCTGGTTACACAGTGTATGCACACACACTCTCTGGTTACACAGTGTATGCACACACACTCTCTGGTTACACAGAGTATGCACACACACTCTCTGGTTACACAGTGTATGCACACACACTCTCTGGTTACACAGTGTATGCACACACACTCTCTGGTTACACAGTGTATGCACACACACTCTCTGGTTACACAGTGTATGCACACACACTCTCTGGTTACACAGAGTATGCACACACACTCTCTGGTTACACAGTGTATGCACACACACTCTCTGGTTACACAGTGTATGCACACACACTCTCTGGTTACACAGTGTATGCACACACACTCTCTGGTTACACAGTGTATGCACACACACTCTCTGGTTACACAGTGTATGCACACACACTCTCTGGTTACACAGTGTATGCACACACACTCTCTGGTTACACAGAGTATGCACACACACTCTCTGGTTACACAGTGTATGCACACACACTCTCTGGTTACACAGTGTATGCACACACACTCTCTGGTTACACAGTGTATGCACACACACTCTCTGGTTACACAGTGTATGCACACACACTCTCTGGTTACACAGTGTATGCACACACACTCTCTGGTTACACAGTGTATGCACACACACTCTCTGGTTACACAGTGTATGCACACACACTCTCTGGTTACACAGTGTATGCACACACACTCTCTGGTTACACAGTGTATGCACACACACTCTCTGGTTACACAGTGTATGCACACACACTCTCTGGTTACACAGTGTATGCACACACACTCTCTGGTTACACAGTGTATGCACACACACTCTCTGGTTACACAGAGTATGCACACACACTCCCTGGTTACACAGTGTATGCACACACACTCTCTGGTTACACAGTGTATGCACACGCACTCTCTGGTTACACAGAGTATGCTCACACACTCTCTGGTTACACAGTGTATGCACACACACTCTCTGGTTACACAGTGTATGCACACACACTCTCTGGTTACACAGTGTATGCACACACACTCTCTGGTTACACAGTGTATGCACACACACTCTCTGGTTACACAGTGTATGCACACACACTCTCTGGTTACACAGTGTATGCACACACACTCTCTGGTTACACAGTGTATGCACACACACTCTCTGGTTACACAGAGTATGCACACACACTCTCTGGTTACACAGTGTATGCACACACACTCTCTGGTTACACAGTGTATGCACACACACTCTCTGGTTACACAGTGTATGCACACACACTCTCTGGTTACACAGTGTATGCACACACA
This sequence comes from Carcharodon carcharias, assembly GCF_017639515.1. Classification (NCBI taxonomy): domain Eukaryota; kingdom Metazoa; phylum Chordata; class Chondrichthyes; order Lamniformes; family Lamnidae; genus Carcharodon; species Carcharodon carcharias. The sequence continues at coordinate 10,110,920 of NC_054471.1, forward strand.
CTCTCTGGTTACACAGTGTATGCACACACACTCTCTGGTTACACAGTGTATGCACACACACTCTCTGGTTACACAGTGTATGCACACACACTCTCTGGTTACACAGTGTATGCACACACACTCTCTGGTTACACAGTGTATGCACACACACTCTCTGGTTACACAGTGTATGCACACACACTCTCTGGTTACACAGTGTATGCACACACACTCTCTGGTTACACAGTGTATGCACACACACTCTCTGGTTACACAGAGTATGCACACACACTCTCTGGTTACACAGTGTATGCACACACACTCTCTGGTTACACAGTGTATGCACACACACTCTCTGGTTACACAGTGTATGCACACACACTCTCTGGTTACACAGTGTATGCACACACACTCTCTGGTTACACAGTGTATGCACACACACTCTCTGGTTACACAGTGTATGCACACACACTCTCTGGTTACACAGTGTATGCACACACACTCTCTGGTTACACAGTGTATGCACACACACTCTCTGGTTACACAGTGTATGCACACACACTCTCTGGTTACACAGAGTATGCACACACACTCTCTGGTTACACAGTGTATGCACACACACTCTCTGGTTACACAGAGTATGCTCACACACTCTCTGGTTACACAGTGTATGCACACACACTCTCTGGTTACACAGTGTATGCACACACACTCTCTGGTTACACAGTGTATGCACACACACTCTCTGGTTACACAGTGTATGCACACACACTCTCTGGTTACACAGTGTATGCACACACACTCTCTGGTTACACAGTGTATGCACACACACTCTCTGGTTACACAGTGTATGCACACACACTCTCTGGTTACACAGTGTATGCACACACACTCTCTGGTTACACAGTGTATGCACACACACTCTCTGGTTACACAGTGTATGCACACACACTCTCTGGTTACACAGAGTATGCACACACACTCTCTGGTTACACAGTGTATGCACACACACTCTCTGGTTACACAGTGTATGCACACACACTCTCTGGTTACACAGTGTATGCACACACACTCTCTGGTTACACAGTGTATGCACACACACTCTCTGGTTACACAGTGTATGCACACACACTCTCTGGTTACACAGTGTATGCACACACACTCTCTGGTTACACAGTGTATGCACACACACTCTCTGGTTACACAGTGTATGCACACACACTCTCTGGTTACACAGTGTATGCACACACACTCTCTGGTTACACAGTGTATGCACACACACTCTCTGGTTACACAGTGTATGCACACACACTCTCTGGTTACACAGTGTATGCACACACACTCTCTGGTTACACAGTGTATGCACACACACTCTCTGGTTACACAGTGTATGCACACACACTCTCTGGTTACACAGTGTATGCACACACACTCTCTGGTTACACAGTGTATGCACACACACTCTCTGGTTACACAGAGTATGCACACACACTCTCTGGTTACACAGTGTATGCACACACACTCTCTGGTTACACAGTGTATGCACACACACTCTCTGGTTACACAGTGTATGCACACACACTCTCTGGTTACACAGTGTATGCACACACACTCTCTGGTTACACAGTGTATGCACACACACTCTCTGGTTACACAGTGTATGCACACACACTCTCTGGTTACACAGTGTATGCACACACACTCTCTGGTTACACAGTGTATGCACACACACTCTCTGGTTACACAGTGTATGCACACACACTCTCTGGTTACACAGTGTATGCACACACACTCTCTGGTTACACAGTGTATGCACACACACTCTCTGGTTACACAGTGTATGCACACACACTCTCTGGTTACACAGTGTATGCACACACACTCTCTGGTTACACAGTGTATGCACACACACTCTCTGGTTACACAGTGTATGCACACACACTCTCTGGTTACACAGTGTATGCACACACACTCTCTGGTTACACAGTGTATGCACACACACTCTCTGGTTACACAGTGTATGCACACACACTCTCTGGTTACACAGTGTATGCACACACACTCTCTGGTTACACAGTGTATGCACACACACTCTCTGGTTACACAGTGTATGCACACACACTCTCTGGTTACACAGTGTATGCACACACACTCTCTGGTTACACAGTGTATGCACACACACTCTCTGGTTACACAGTGTATGCACACACACTCTCTGGTTACACAGTGTATGCACACACACTCTCTGGTTACACAGTGTATGCACACACACTCTCTGGTTACACAGTGTATGCACACACACTCTCTGGTTACACAGTGTATGCACACACACTCTCTGGTTACACAGAGTATGCACACACACTCTCTGGTTACACAGTGTATGCACACACACTCTCTGGTTACACAGTGTATGCACACACACTCTCTGGTTACACAGTGTATGCACACACACTCTCTGGTTACACAGTGTATGCACACACACTCTCTGGTTACACAGTGTATGCACACACACTCTCTGGTTACACAGTGTATGCACACACACTCTCTGGTTACACAGTGTATGCACACACACTCTCTGGTTACACAGTGTATGCACACACACTCTCTGGTTACACAGAGTATGCACACACACTCTCTGGTTACACAGTGTATGCACACACACTCTCTGGTTACACAGTGTATGCACACACACTCTCTGGTTACACAGTGTATGCACACACACTCTCTGGTTACACAGTGTATGCACACACACTCTCTGGTTACACAGTGTATGCACACACACTCTCTGGTTACACAGTGTATGCACACACACTCTCTGGTTACACAGTGTATGCACACACACTCTCTGGTTACACAGTGTATGCACACACACTCTCTGGTTACACAGTGTATGCACACACACTCTCTGGTTACACAGTGTATGCACACACACTCTCTGGTTACACAGTGTATGCACACACACTCTCTGGTTACACAGTGTATGCACACACACTCTCTGGTTACACAGTGTATGCACACACACTCTCTGGTTACACAGTGTATGCACACACACTCTCTGGTTACACAGTGTATGCACACACACTCTCTGGTTACACAGTGTATGCACACACACTCTCTGGTTACACAGAGTATGCACACACACTCTCTGGTTACACAGTGTATGCACACACACTCTCTGGTTACACAGTGTATGCACACACACTCTCTGGTTACACAGTGTATGCACACACACTCTCTGGTTACACAGTGTATGCACACACACTCTCTGGTTACACAGTGTATGCACACACACTCTCTGGTTACACAGTGTATGCACACACACTCTCTGGTTACACAGTGTATGCACACACACTCTCTGGTTACACAGTGTATGCACACACACTCTCTGGTTACACAGTGTATGCACACACACTCTCTGGTTACACAGTGTATGCACACACACTCTCTGGTTACACAGTGTATGCACACACACTCTCTGGTTACACAGTGTATGCACACACACTCTCTGGTTACACAGTGTATGCACACACACTCTCTGGTTACACAGTGTATGCACACACACTCTCTGGTTACACAGTGTATGCACACACACTCTCTGGTTACACAGTGTATGCACACACACTCTCTGGTTACACAGTGTATGCACACACACTCTCTGGTTACACAGTGTATGCACACACACTCTCTGGTTACACAGAGTATGCACACACACTCTCTGGTTACACAGTGTATGCACACACACTCTCTGGTTACACAGAGTATGCACACACACTCTCTGGTTACACAGTGTATGCACACACACTCTCTGGTTACACAGTGTATGCACACACACTCTCTGGTTACACAGTGTATGCACACACACTCTCTGGTTACACAGTGTATGCACACACACTCTCTGGTTACACAGTGTATGCACACACACTCTCTGGTTACACAGTGTATGCACACACACTCTCTGGTTACACAGTGTATGCACACACACTCTCTGGTTACACAGTGTATGCACACACACTCTCTGGTTACACAGTGTATGCACACACACTCTCTGGTTACACAGTGTATGCACACACACTCTCTGGTTACACAGTGTATGCACACACACTCTCTGGTTACACAGTGTATGCACACACACTCTCTGGTTACACAGTGTATGCACACACACTCTCTGGTTACACAGTGTATGCACACACACTCTCTGGTTACACAGAGTATGCACACACACTCTCTGGTTACACAGTGTATGCACACACACTCTCTGGTTACACAGTGTATGCACACACACTCTCTGGTTACACAGTGTATGCACACACACTCTCTGGTTACACAGTGTATGCACACACACTCTCTGGTTACACAGAGTATGCACACACACTCTCTGGTTACACAGTGTATGCACACACACTCTCTGGTTACACAGTGTATGCACACACACTCTCTGGTTACACAGTGTATGCACACACACTCTCTGGTTACACAGTGTATGCACACACACTCTCTGGTTACACAGTGTATGCACACACACTCTCTGGTTACACAGAGTATGCACACACACTCTCTGGTTACACAGTGTATGCACACACACTCTCTGGTTACACAGTGTATGCACACACACTCTCTGGTTACACAGTGTATGCACACACACTCTCTGGTTACACAGAGTATGCACACACACTCTCTGGTTACACAGTGTATGCACACACACTCTCTGGTTACACAGTGTATGCACACACACTCTCTGGTTACACAGTGTATGCACACACACTCTCTGGTTACACAGTGTATGCACACACACTCTCTGGTTACACAGTGTATGCACACACACTCTCTGGTTACACAGTGTATGCACACACACTCTCTGGTTACACAGTGTATGCACACACACTCTCTGGTTACACAGTGTATGCACACACACTCTCTGGTTACACAGAGTATGCACACACACTCTCTGGTTACACAGTGTATGCACACACACTCTCTGGTTACACAGTGTATGCACACACACTCTCTGGTTACACAGTGTATGCACACACACTCTCTGGTTACACAGTGTATGCACACACACTCTCTGGTTACACAGTGTATGCACACACACTCTCTGGTTACACAGAGTATGCACACACACTCTCTGGTTACACAGTGTATGCACACACACTCTCTGGTTACACAGTGTATGCACACACACTCTCTGGTTACACAGTGTATGCACACACACTCTCTGGTTACACAGTGTATGCACACACACTCTCTGGTTACACAGAGTATGCACACACACTCTCTGGTTACACAGTGTATGCACACACACTCTCTGGTTACACAGTGTATGCACACACACTCTCTGGTTACACAGTGTATGCACACACACTCTCTGGTTACACAGTGTATGCACACACACTCTCTGGTTACACAGTGTATGCACACACACTCTCTGGTTACACAGTGTATGCACACACACTCTCTGGTTACACAGTGAATGCACACACACTCTCTGGTTACACAGTGTATGCACACACACTCTCTGGTTACACAGTGTATGCACACACACTCTCTGGTTACACAGTGTATGCACACACACTCTCTGGTTACACAGAGTATGCTCACACACTCTCAGGTTACACAGTGTATGCACACACACTCTCTGGTTACACAGTGTATGCACACACACTCTCTGGTTAAACTGTGTATGCACACACACTCTCTGGTTACACAGAGTATGCTCACACACTCTCTGGTTACACAGTGTATGCACACACACTCTCTGGTTACACAGTGTATGCACACACACTCTCTGGTTACACAGTGTATGCACACACACTCTCTGGTTACACAGTGTATGCACACACACTCTCTGGTTACACAGTGTATGCACACACACTCTCTGGTTACACAGTGTATGCACACACACTCTCTGGTTACACAGAGTATGCACACACACTCTCTGGTTACACAGTGTATGCACACACACTCTCTGGTTACACAGTGTATGCACACACACTCTCTGGTTACACAGTGTATGCACACACACTCTCTGGTTACACAGTGTATGCACACACACTCTCTGGTTACACAGTGTATGCACACACACTCTCTGGTTACACAGTGTATGCACACACACTCTCTGGTTACACAGAGTATGCACACACACTCTCTGGTTACACAGTGTATGCACACACACTCTCTGGTTACACAGTGTATGCACACACACTCTCTGGTTACACAGTGTATGCACACACACTCTCTGGTTACACAGTGTATGCACACACACTCTCTGGTTACACAGAGTATGCACACACACTCTCTGGTTACACAGTGTATGCACACACACTCTCTGGTTACACAGTGTATGCACACACACTCTCTGGTTACACAGTGTATGCACACACACTCTCTGGTTACACAGTGTATGCACACACACTCTCTGGTTACACAGAGTATGCACACACACTCTCTGGTTACACAGTGTATGCACACACACTCTCTGGTTACACAGTGTATGCACACACACTCTCTGGTTACACAGTGTATGCACACACACTCTCTGGTTACACAGTGTATGCACACACACTCTCTGGTTACACAGTGTATGCACACACACTCTCTGGTTACACAGTGTATGCACACACACTCTCTGGTTACACAGTGTATGCACACACACTCTCTGGTTACACAGTGTATGCACACACACTCTCTGGTTACACAGTGTATGCACACACACTCTCTGGTTACACAGTGTATGCACACACACTCTCTGGTTACACAGTGTATGCACACACACTCTCTGGTTACACAGTGTATGCACACACACTCTCTGGTTACACAGTGTATGCACACACACTCTCTGGTTACACAGTGTATGCACACACACTCTCTGGTTACACAGTGAATGCACACACACTCTCTGGTTACACAGTGTATGCACACACACTCTCTGGTTACACAGTGTATGCACACACACTCTCTGGTTACACAGTGTATGCACACACACTCTCTGGTTACACAGAGTATGCACACACACTCTCTGGTTACACAGTGTATGCACACACACTCTCTGGTTACACAGAGTATGCACACACACTCTCTGGTTACACAGTGTATGCACACACACTCTCTGGTTACACAGAGTATGCACACACACTCTCTGGTTACACAGTGAATGCACACACACTCTCTGGTTACACAGTGTATGCACACACACTCTCTGGTTACACAGTGTATGCACACACACTCTCTGGTTACACAGTGTATGCACACACACTCTCTGGTTACACAGTGTATGCACACACACTCTCTGGTTACACAGTGTATGCACACACACTCTCTGGTTACACAGTGTATGCACACACACTCTCTGGTTACACAGTGTATGCACACACACTCTCTGGTTACACAGTGTATGCACACACACTCTCTGGTTACACAGAGTATGCTCACACACTCTCTGGTTACACAGTGTATGCACACACACTCTCTGGTTACACAGAGTATGCACACACACTCTCTGGTTACACAGTGTATGCACACACACTCTCTGGTTACACAGTGTATGCACACACACTCTCTGGTTACACAGTGTATGCACACACACTCTCTGGTTACACAGTGTATGCACACACACTCTCTGGTTACACAGTGTATGCACACACACTCTCTGGTTACACAGTGTATGCACACACACTCTCTGGTTACACAGTGTATGCACACACACTCTCTGGTTACACAGTGTATGCACACACACTCTCTGGTTACACAGAGTATGCACACACACTCTCTGGTTACACAGTGTATGCACACACACTCTCTGGTTACACAGTGTATGCACACACACTCTCTGGTTACACAGTGTATGCACACACACTCTCTGGTTACACAGAGTATGCACACACACTCTCTGGTTACACAGTGTATGCACACACACTCTCTGGTTACACAGTGTATGCACACACACTCTCTGGTTACACAGTGTATGCACACACACTCTCTGGTTACACAGTGTATGCACACACACTCTCTGGTTACACAGTGTATGCACACACACTCTCTGGTTACACAGTGTATGCACACACACTCTCTGGTTACACAGTGTATGCACACACACTCTCTGGTTACACAGTGTATGCACACACACTCTCTGGTTACACAGTGTATGCACACACACTCTCTGGTTACACAGTGTATGCACACACACTCTCTGGTTACACAGTGTATGCACACACACTCTCTGGTTACACAGTGTATGCACACACACTCTCTGGTTACACAGTGTATGCACACACACTCTCTGGTTACACAGTGTATGCACACACACTCTCTGGTTACACAGTGTATGCACACACACTCTCTGGTTACACAGTGTATGCACACACACTCTCTGGTTACACAGTGTATGCACACACACTCTCTGGTTACACAGTGTATGCACACACACTCTCTGGTTACACAGTGTATGCACACACACTCTCTGGTTACACAGTGTATGCACACACACTCTCTGGTTACACAGTGTATGCACACACACTCTCTGGTTACACAGTGTATGCACACACACTCTCTGGTTACACAGTGTATGCACACACACTCTCTGGTTACACAGTGTATGCACACACACTCTCTGGTTACACAGTGTATGCACACACACTCTCTGGTTACACAGTGTATGCACACACACTCTCTGGTTACACAGTGTATGCACACACACTCTCTGGTTACACAGTGTATGCACACACACTCTCTGGTTACACAGTGTATGCACACACACTCTCTGGTTACACAGTGTATGCACACACACTCTCTGGTTACACAGTGTATGCACACACACTCTCTGGTTACACAGTGTATGCACACACACTCTCTGGTTACACAGTGTATGCACACACACTCTCTGGTTACACAGTGTATGCACACACACTCTCTGGTTACACAGAGTATGCACACACACTCTCTGGTTACACAGTGTATGCACACACACTCTCTGGTTACACAGTGTATGCACACACACTCTCTGGTTACACAGTGTATGCACACACACTCTCTGGTTACACAGTGTATGCACACACACTCTCTGGTTACACAGTGTATGCACACACACTCTCTGGTTACACAGTGTATGCACACACACTCTCTGGTTACACAGTGTATGCACACACACTCTCTGGTTACACAGTGTATGCACACACACTCTCTGGTTACACAGTGTATGCACACACACTCTCTGGTTACACAGTGTATGCACACACACTCTCTGGTTACACAGTGTATGCACACACACTCTCTGGTTACACAGTGTATGCACACACACTCTCTGGTTACACAGAGTATGCACACACACTCTCTGGTTACACAGTGTATGCACACACACTCTCTGGTTACACAGTGTATGCACACACACTCTCTGGTTACACAGAGTATGCACACACACTCTCTGCTTACACAGTGTATGCACACCCACTCTCTGGTTACACAGTGTATGCACACACACTCTCTGGTTACACAGTGTATGCACACACACTCTCTGGTTACACAGTGTATGCACACACACTCTCTGGTTACACAGTGTATGCACACACACTCTCTGGTTACACAGTGTATGCACACACACTCTCTGGTTACACAGTGTATGCACACACACTCTCTGGTTACACAGTGTATGCACACACACTCTCTGGTTACACAGTGTATGCACACACACTCTCTGGTTACACAGAGTATGCACACACACTCTCTGGTTACACAGTGTATGCACACACACTCTCTGGTTACACAGTGTATGCACACACACTCTCTGGTTACACAGTGTATGCACACACACTCTCTGGTTACACAGAGTATGCACACACACTCTCTGGTTACACAGTGTATGCACACACACTCTCTGGTTACACAGTGTATGCACACACACTCTCTGGTTACACAGTGTATGCACACACACTCTCTGGTTACACAGTGTATGCACACACACTCTCTGGTTACACAGTGTATGCACACACACTCTCTGGTTACACAGTGTATGCACACACACTCTCTGGTTACACAGTGTATGCACACACACTCTCTGGTTACACAGTGTATGCACACACACTCTCTGGTTACACAGTGTATGCACACACACTCTCTGGTTACACAGTGTATGCACACACACTCTCTGGTTACACAGTGTATGCACACACACTCTCTGGTTACACAGTGTATGCACACACACTCTCTGGTTACACAGTGTATGCACACACACTCTCTGGTTACACAGTGTATGCACACACACTCTCTGGTTACACAGTGTATGCACACACACTCTCTGGTTACACAGTGTATGCACACACACTCTCTGGTTACACAGTGTATGCACACACACTCTCTGGTTACACAGAGTATGCACACACACTCTCTGGTTACACAGTGTATGCACACACACTCTCTGGTTACACAGTGTATGCACACACACTCTCTGGTTACACAGTGTATGCACACACACTCTCTGGTTACACAGTGTATGCACACACACTCTCTGGTTACACAGTGTATGCACACACACTCTCTGGTTACACAGTGTATGCACACACACTCTCTGGTTACACAGTGTATGCACACACACTCTCTGGTTACACAGTGTATGCACACACACTCTCTGGTTACACAGTGTATGCACACACACTCTCTGGTTACACAGTGTATGCACACACACTCTCTGGTTACACAGTGTATGCACACACACTCTCTGGTTACACAGTGTATGCACACACACTCTCTGGTTACACAGAGTATGCACACACACTCTCTGGTTACACAGTGTATGCACACACACTCTCTGGTTACACAGTGTATGCACACACACTCTCTGGTTACACAGTGTATGCACACACACTCTCTGGTTACACAGTGTATGCACACACACTCTCTGGTTACACAGTGTATGCACACACACTCTCTGGTTACACAGTGTATGCACACACACTCTCTGGTTACACAGAGTATGCACACACACTCTCTGGTTACACAGAGTATGCACACACACTCTCTGGTTACACAGTGTATGCACACACACTCTCTGGTTACACAGTGTATGCACACACACTCTCTGGTTACACAGTGTATGCACACACACTCTCTGGTTACACAGTGTATGCACACACACTCTCTGGTTACACAGTGTATGCACACACACTCTCTGGTTACACAGTGTATGCACACACACTCTCTGGTTACACAGTGTATGCACACACACTCTCTGGTTACACAGTGTATGCACACACACTCTCTGGTTACACAGTGTATGCACACACACTCTCTGGTTACACAGTGTATGCACACACACTCTCTGGTTACACAGTGTATGCACACACACTCTCTGGTTACACAGTGAATACACACACACTCTCTGGTTACACAGTGTATGCACACACACTCTCTGGTTACACAGAGTATGCACACACACTCTCTGGTTACACAGTGTATGCACACACACTCTCTGGTTACACAGTGTATGCACACACACTCTCTGGTTACACAGTGTATGCACACACACTCTCTGGTTACACAGAGTATGCACACACACTCTCTGGTTACACAGTGTATGCACACACACTCTCTGGTTACACAGTGTATGCACACACACTCTCTGGTTACACAGTGTATGCTCAAACACTCTCTGGTTACACAGTGTATGCACACACACTCTCTGGTTACACAGTGTATGCACACACACTCTCTGGTTACACAGTGTATGCACACACACTCTCTGGTTACACAGTGTATGCACACACACTCTCTGGTTACACAGTGTATGCACACACACTCTCTGGTTACACAGAGTATGCTCACACACTCTCTGGTTACACAGTGTATGCACACACACTCTCTGGTTACACAGTGTATGCACACACACTCTCTGGTTACACAGTGTATGCACACACACTCTCTGGTTACACAGTGTATGCACACACACTCTCTGGTTACACAGTGTATGCACACACACTCTCTGGTTACACAGTGAATGCACACACACTCTCTGGTTACACAGTGTATGCACACACACTCTCTGGTTACACAGTGTATGCACACACACTCTCTGGTTACACAGTGTATGCACACACACTCTCTGGTTACACAGAGTATGCTCACACACTCTCTGGTTACACAGTGTATGCACACACACTCTCTGGTTACACAGAGTATGCTCACACACTCTCTGGTTACACAGTGTATGCACACACACTCTCTGGTTACACAGTGTATGCACACACACTCTCTGGTTACACAGAGTATGCACACACACTCTCTGGTTACACAGTGTATGCACACACACTCTCTGGTTACACAGAGTATGCACACACACTCTCTGGTTACACAGTGTATGCACACACACTCTCTGGTTACACAGTGTATGCACACACACTCTCTGGTTACACAGAGTATGCACACACACTCTCTGGTTACACAGTGTATGCACACACACTCTCTGGTTACACAGAGTATGCACACACACTCTCTGGTTACACAGTGTATGCACACACACTCTCTGGTTACACAGTGTATGCACACACACTCTCTGGTTACACAGTGTATGCACACACACTCTCTGGTTACACAGTGTATGCACACACACTCTCTGGTTACACAGTGTATGCACACACACTCTCTGGTTACACAGTGTATGCACACACACTCTCTGGTTACACAGTGTATGCACACACACTCTCTGGTTACACAGAGTATGCACACACACTCTCTGGTTACACAGTGTATGCACACACACTCTCTGGTTACACAGTGTATGCACACACACTCTCTGGTTACACAGTGTATGCACACACACTCTCTGGTTACACAGTGTATGCACACACACTCTCTGGTTACACAGTGTATGCACACACACTCTCTGGTTACACAGTGTATGCACACACACTCTCTGGTTACACAGTGTATGCACACACACTCTCTGGTTACACAGTGTATGCACACACACTCTCTGGTTACACAGTGTATGCACACACACTCTCTGGTTACACAGTGTATGCACACACACTCTCTGGTTACACAGTGTATGCACACACACTCTCTGGTTACACAGTGTATGCACACACACTCTCTGGTTACACAGTGTATGCACACACACTCTCTGGTTACACAGTGTATGCACACACACTCTCTGGTTACACAGTGTATGCACACACACTCTCTGGTTACACAGTGTATGCACACACACTCTCTGGTTACACAGTGTATGCACACACACTCTCTGGTTACACAGTGTATGCACACACACTCTCTGGTTACACAGTGTATGCACACACACTCTCTGGTTACACAGTGTATGCACACACACTCTCTGGTTACAGAGTATTCACACACAATCTCTGTTTACACAGTGTATGCACACACACTCTCTGTTTACACAGTGTATGCACACACACTCTCTGGTTACACAGTGTATGCACACACACTCTCTGGTTACACAGTGTATGCACACACACTCTCTGGTTACACAGTGTATGCACACACACTCTCTGGTTACACAGTGTATGCACACACACTCTCTGGTTACACAGTGTATGCACACACACTCTCTGGTTACACAGTGTATGCACACACACTCTCTGGTTACACAGTGTATGCACACACACTCTCTGGTTACACAGTGTATGCACACACACTCTCTGGTTACACAGTGTATGCACACACACTCTCTGGTTACACAGTGTATGCACACACACTCTCTGGTTACACAGTGTATGCACACACACTCTCTGGTTACACAGTGTATGCACACACACTCTCTGGTTACACAGTGTATGCACACACACTCTCTGGTTACACAGTGTATGCACACACACTCTCTGGTTACACAGAGTATGCACACACACTCTCTGGTTACACAGTGTATGCACACACACTCTCTGGTTACACAGTGTATGCACACACACTCTCTGGTTACACAGTGTATGCACACACACTCTCTGGTTACACAGTGTATGCACACACACTCTCTGGTTACACAGTGTATGCACACACACTCTCTGGTTACACAGTGTATGCACACACACTCTCTGGTTACACAGTGTATGCACACACACTCTCTGGTTACACAGTGTATGCACACACACTCTCTGGTTACACAGTGTATGCACACACACTCTCTGGTTACACAGTGTATGCACACACACTCTCTGGTTACACAGAGTATGCACACACACTCTCTGGTTACACAGTGTATGCACACACACTCTCTGGTTACACAGTGTATGCACACACACTCTCTGGTTACACAGTGTATGCACACACACTCTCTGGTTACACAGTGTATGCACACACACTCTCTGGTTACACAGTGTATGCACACACACTCTCTGGTTACACAGTGTATGCACACACACTCTCTGGTTACACAGTGTATGCACACACACTCTCTGGTTACACAGTGTATGCACACACACTCTCTGGTTACACAGTGTATGCACACACACTCTCTGGTTACACAGTGTATGCACACACACTCTCTGGTTACACAGTGTATGCACACACACTCTCTGGTTACACAGTGTATGCACACACACTCTCTGGTTACACAGTGTATGCACACACACTCTCTGGTTACACAGTGTATGCACACACACTCTCTGGTTACACAGTGTATGCACACACACTCTCTGGTTACACAGTGTATGCACACACACTCTCTGGTTACACAGTGTATGCACACACACTCTGGTTACACAGTGTATGCACACACACTCTCTGGTTACACAGTGTATGCACACACACTCTCTGGTTACACAGTGTATGCACACACACTCTCTGGTTACACAGAGTATGATCACACACTCTCTGGTTACACAGTGTATGCACACACACTCTCTGGTTACACAGTGTATGCACACACACTCTCTGGTTACACAGTGTATGCACACACACTCTCTGGTTACACAGTGTATGCACACACACTCTCTGGTTACACAGTGTATGCACACACACTCTCTGGTTACACAGTGTATGCACACACACTCTCTGGTTACACAGTGTATGCACACACACTCTCTGGTTACACAGTGTATGCACACACACTCTCTGGTTACACAGTGTATGCACACACACTCTCTGGTTACACAGTGTATGCACACACACTCTCTGGTTACACAGTGTATGCACACACACTCTCTGGTTACACAGTGTATGCACACACACTCTCTGGTTACACAGTGTATGCACACACACTCTCTGGTTACACAGTGTATGCACACACACTCTCTGGTTACACAGTGTATGCACACACACTCTCTGGTTACACAGTGTATGCACACACACTCTCTGGTTACACAGTGTATGCACACACACTCTCTGGTTACACAGTGTATGCACACACACTCTCTGGTTACACAGTGTATGCACACACACTCTCTGGTTACACAGTGTATGCACACACACTCTCTGGTTACACAGTGTATGCACACACACTCTCTGGTTACACAGTGTATGCACACACACTCTCTGGTTACACAGTGTATGCACACACACTCTCTGGTTACACAGTGTATGCACACACACTCTCTGGTTACACAGTGTATGCACACACACTCTCTGGTTACACAGTGTATGCACACACACTCTCTGGTTACACAGTGTATGCACACACACTCTCTGGTTACACAGTGTATGCACACACACTCTCTGGTTACACAGAGTATGCACACACACTCTCTGGTTACACAGTGTATGCACACACACTCTCTGGTTACACAGTGTATGCACACACACTCTCTGGTTACACAGTGTATGCACACACACTCTCTGGTTACACAGTGTATGCACACACACTCTCTGGTTACACAGAGTATGCACACACACTCTCTGGTTACACAGTGTATGCACACACACTCTCTGGTTACACAGTGTATGCACACACACTCTCTGGTTACACAGTGTATGCACACACACTCTCTGGTTACACAGTGTATGCACACACACTCTCTGGTTACACAGTGTATGCACACACACTCTCTGGTTACACAGTGTATGCACACACACTCTCTGGTTACACAGTGTATGCACACACACTCTCTGGTTACACAGTGTATGCACACACACTCTCTGGTTACACAGTGTATGCACACACACTCTCTGGTTACACAGAGTATGCACACACACTCTCTGGTTACACAGTGTATGCACACACACTCTCTGGTTACACAGTGTATGCACACACACTCTCTGGTTACACAGTGTATGCACACACACTCTCTGGTTACACAGTGTATGCACACACACTCTCTGGTTACACAGTGTATGCACACACACTCTCTGGTTACACAGTGTATGCACACACACTCTCTGGTTACACAGTGTATGCACACACACTCTCTGGTTACACAGTGTATGCACACACACTCTCTGGTTACACAGTGTATGCACACACACTCTCTGGTTACACAGTGTATGCACACACACTCTCTGGTTACACAGTGTATGCACACACACTCTCTGGTTACACAGTGTATGCACACACACTCTCTGGTTACACAGTGTATGCACACACACTCTCTGGTTACACAGTGTATGCACACACACTCTCTGGTTACACAGTGTATGCACACACACTCTCTGGTTACACAGTGTATGCACACACACTCTCTGGTTACACAGTGTATGCACACACACTCTCTGGTTACACAGTGTATGCACACACACTCTCTGGTTACACAGTGTATGCACACACACTCTCTGGTTACACAGTGTATGCACACACACTCTCTGGTTACACAGTGTATGCACACACACTCTCTGGTTACACAGTGTATGCACACACACTCTCTGGTTACACAGTGTATGCACACACACTCTCTGGTTACACAGTGTATGCACACACACTCTCTGGTTACACAGTGTATGCACACACACTCTCTGGTTACACAGTGTATGCACACACACTCTCTGGTTACACAGTGTATGCACACACACTCTCTGGTTACACAGTGTATGCACACACACTCTCTGGTTACACAGTGTATGCACACACACTCTCTGGTTACACAGTGTATGCACACACACTCTCTGGTTACACAGTGTATGCACACACACTCTCTGGTTACACAGAGTATGCACACACACTCTCTGGTTACACAGTGTATGCACACACACTCTCTGGTTACACAGTGTATGCACACACACTCTCTGGTTACACAGTGTATGCACACACACTCTCTGGTTACACAGTGTATGCACACACACTCTCTGGTTACACAGTGTATGCACACACACTCTCTGGTTACACAGTGTATGCACACACACTCTCTGGTTACACAGAGTATGCACACACACTCTCTGGTTACACAGAGTATGCACACACACTCTCTGGTTACACAGTGTATGCACACACACTCTCTGGTTACACAGTGTATGCACACACACTCTCTGGTTACACAGTGTATGCACACACACTCTCTGGTTACACAGTGTATGCACACACACTCTCTGGTTACACAGTGTATGCACACACACTCTCTGGTTACACAGTGTATGCACACACACTCTCTGGTTACACAGTGTATGCACACACACTCTCTGGTTACACAGTGTATGCACACACACTCTCTGGTTACACAGTGTATGCACACACACTCTCTGGTTACACAGTGTATGCACACACACTCTCTGGTTACACAGTGTATGCACACACACTCTCTGGTTACACAGTGTATGCACACACACTCTCTGGTTACACAGTGTATGCACACACACTCTCTGGTTACACAGTGTATGCACACACACTCTCTGGTTACACAGTGTATGCACACACACTCTCTGGTTACACAGTGTATGCACACACACTCTCTGGTTACACAGTGTATGCACACACACTCTCTGGTTACACAGTGTATGCACACACACTCTCTGGTTACACAGTGTATGCACACACACTCTCTGGTTACACAGTGTATGCACACACACTCTCTGGTTACACAGTGTATGCACACACACTCTCTGGTTACACAGTGTATGCACACACACTCTCTGGTTACACAGTGTATGCACACACACTCTCTGGTTACACAGTGTATGCACACACACTCTCTGGTTACACAGTGTATGCACACACACTCTCTGGTTACACAGTGTATGCACACACACTCTCTGGTTACACAGTGTATGCACACACACTCTCTGGTTACACAGTGTATGCACACACACTCTCTGGTTACACAGTGTATGCACACACACTCTCTGGTTACACAGTGTATGCACACACACTCTCTGGTTACACAGTGTATGCACACACACTCTCTGGTTACACAGTGTATGCACACACACTCTCTGGTTACACAGTGTATGCACACACACTCTCTGGTTACACAGTGTATGCACACACACTCTCTGGTTACACAGTGTATGCACACACACTCTCTGGTTACACAGTGTATGCACACACACTCTCTGGTTACACAGTGTATGCACACACACTCTCTGGTTACACAGTGTATGCACACACACTCTCTGGTTACACAGTGTATGCACACACACTCTCTGGTTACACAGTGTATGCACACACACTCTCTGGTTACACAGTGTATGCACACACACTCTCTGGTTACACAGTGTATGCACACACACTCTCTGGTTACACAGTGTATGCACACACACTCTCTGGTTACACAGTGTATGCACACACACTCTCTGGTTACACAGTGTATGCACACACACTCTCTGGTTACACAGTGTATGCACACACACTCTCTGGTTACACAGTGTATGCACACACACTCTCTGGTTACACAGTGTATGCACACACACTCTCTGGTTACACAGTGTATGCACACACACTCTCTGGTTACACAGTGTATGCACACACACTCTCTGGTTACACAGTGTATGCACACACACTCTCTGGTTACACAGTGTATGCACACACACTCTCTGGTTACACAGTGTATGCACACACACTCTCTGGTTACACAGTGTATGCACACACACTCTCTGGTTACACAGTGTATGCACACACACTCTCTGGTTACACAGTGTATGCACACACACTCTCTGGTTACACAGTGTATGCACACACACTCTCTGGTTACACAGTGTATGCACACACACTCTCTGGTTACACAGTGTATGCACACACACTCTCTGGTTACACAGTGTATGCACACACACTCTCTGGTTACACAGTGTATGCACACACACTCTCTGGTTACACAGTGTATGCACACACACTCTCTGGTTACACAGTGTATGCACACACACTCTCTGGTTACACAGTGTATGCACACACACTCTCTGGTTACACAGTGTATGCACACACACTCTCTGGTTACACAGTGTATGCACACACACTCTCTGGTTACACAGTGTATGCACACACACTCTCTGGTTACACAGTGTATGCACACACACTCTCTGGTTACACAGTGTATGCACACACACTCTCTGGTTACACAGTGTATGCACACACACTCTCTGGTTACACAGTGTATGCACACACACTCTCTGGTTACACAGTGTATGCACACACACTCTCTGGTTACACAGTGTATGCACACACACTCTCTGGTTACACAGTGTATGCACACACACTCTCTGGTTACACAGTGTATGCACACACACTCTCTGGTTACACAGTGTATGCACACACACTCTCTGGTTACACAGTGTATGCACACACACTCTCTGGTTACACAGTGTATGCACACACACTCTCTGGTTACACAGTGTATGCACACACACTCTCTGGTTACACAGTGTATGCACACACACTCTCTGGTTACACAGTGTATGCACACACACTCTCTGGTTACACAGTGTATGCACACACACTCTCTGGTTACACAGTGTATGCACACACACTCTCTGGTTACACAGTGTATGCACACACACTCTCTGGTTACACAGTGTATGCACACACACTCTCTGGTTACACAGTGTATGCACACACACTCTCTGGTTACACAGTGTATGCACACACACTCTCTGGTTACACAGTGTATGCACACACACTCTCTGGTTACACAGTGTATGCACACACACTCTCTGGTTACACAGTGTATGCACACACACTCTCTGGTTACACAGTGTATGCACACACACTCTCTGGTTACACAGTGTATGCACACACACTCTCTGGTTACACAGTGTATGCACACACACTCTCTGGTTACACAGTGTATGCACACACACTCTCTGGTTACACAGTGTATGCACACACACTCTCTGGTTACACAGTGTATGCACACACACTCTCTGGTTACACAGTGTATGCACACACACTCTCTGGTTACACAGTGTATGCACACACACTCTCTGGTTACACAGTGTATGCACACACACTCTCTGGTTACACAGTGTATGCACACACACTCTCTGGTTACACAGTGTATGCACACACACTCTCTGGTTACACAGTGTATGCACACACACTCTCTGGTTACACAGTGTATGCACACACACTCTCTGGTTACACAGTGTATGCACACACACTCTCTGGTTACACAGTGTATGCACACACACTCTCTGGTTACACAGTGTATGCACACACACTCTCTGGTTACACAGTGTATGCACACACACTCTCTGGTTACACAGTGTATGCACACACACTCTCTGGTTACACAGTGTATGCACACACACTCTCTGGTTACACAGTGTATGCACACACACTCTCTGGTTACACAGTGTATGCACACACACTCTCTGGTTACACAGTGTATGCACACACACTCTCTGGTTACACAGTGTATGCACACACACTCTCTGGTTACACAGTGTATGCACACACACTCTCTGGTTACACAGTGTATGCACACACACTCTCTGGTTACACAGTGTATGCACACACACTCTCTGGTTACACAGTGTATGCACACACACTCTCTGGTTACACAGTGTATGCACACACACTCTCTGGTTACACAGTGTATGCACACACACTCTCTGGTTACACAGTGTATGCACACACACTCTCTGGTTACACAGTGTATGCACACACACTCTCTGGTTACACAGTGTATGCACACACACTCTCTGGTTACACAGTGTATGCACACACACTCTCTGGTTACACAGTGTATGCACACACACTCTCTGGTTACACAGTGTATGCACACACACTCTCTGGTTACACAGTGTATGCACACACACTCTCTGGTTACACAGTGTATGCACACACACTCTCTGGTTACACAGTGTATGCACACACACTCTCTGGTTACACAGTGTATGCACACACACTCTCTGGTTACACAGTGTATGCACACACACTCTCTGGTTACACAGTGTATGCACACACACTCTCTGGTTACACAGTGTATGCACACACACTCTCTGGTTACACAGTGTATGCACACACACTCTCTGGTTACACAGTGTATGCACACACACTCTCTGGTTACACAGTGTATGCACACACACTCTCTGGTTACACAGTGTATGCACACACACTCTCTGGTTACACAGTGTATGCACACACACTCTCTGGTTACACAGTGTATGCACACACACTCTCTGGTTACACAGTGTATGCACACACACTCTCTGGTTACACAGTGTATGCACACACACTCTCTGGTTACACAGTGTATGCACACACACTCTCTGGTTACACAGTGTATGCACACACACTCTCTGGTTACACAGTGTATGCACACACACTCTCTGGTTACACAGTGTATGCACACACACTCTCTGGTTACACAGTGTATGCACACACACTCTCTGGTTACACAGTGTATGCACACACACTCTCTGGTTACACAGTGTATGCACACACACTCTCTGGTTACACAGTGTATGCACACACACTCTCTGGTTACACAGTGTATGCACACACACTCTCTGGTTACACAGTGTATGCACACACACTCTCTGGTTACACAGTGTATGCACACACACTCTCTGGTTACACAGTGTATGCACACACACTCTCTGGTTACACAGTGTATGCACACACACTCTCTGGTTACACAGTGTATGCACACACACTCTCTGGTTACACAGTGTATGCACACACACTCTCTGGTTACACAGTGTATGCACACACACTCTCTGGTTACACAGTGTATGCACACACACTCTCTGGTTACACAGTGTATGCACACACACTCTCTGGTTACACAGTGTATGCACACACACTCTCTGGTTACACAGTGTATGCACACACACTCTCTGGTTACACAGTGTATGCACACACACTCTCTGGTTACACAGTGTATGCACACACACTCTCTGGTTACACAGTGTATGCACACACACTCTCTGGTTACACAGTGTATGCACACACACTCTCTGGTTACACAGTGTATGCACACACACTCTCTGGTTACACAGTGTATGCACACACACTCTCTGGTTACACAGTGTATGCACACACACTCTCTGGTTACACAGTGTATGCACACACACTCTCACACACAGTATGCACACACACTCTCTGGTTACACAGTGTATGCACACACACTCTCTGGTTACACAGAGTATGCACACA
Source organism: Carcharodon carcharias (assembly GCF_017639515.1). Classification (NCBI taxonomy): domain Eukaryota; kingdom Metazoa; phylum Chordata; class Chondrichthyes; order Lamniformes; family Lamnidae; genus Carcharodon; species Carcharodon carcharias. The sequence continues at coordinate 10,133,349 of NC_054471.1, forward strand.
CACTCTCTGGTTACACAGTGTATGCACACACACTCTCTGGTTACACAGTGTATGCACACACACTCTCTGGTTACACAGTGTATGCACACACACTCTCTGGTTACACAGTGTATGCACACACACTCTCTGGTTACACAGTGTATGCACACACACTCTCTGGTTACACAGTGTATGCACACACACTCTCTGGTTACACAGTGTATGCACACACACTCTCTGGTTACACAGTGTATGCACACACACTCTCTGGTTACACAGTGTATGCACACACACTCTCTGGTTACACAGTGTATGCACACACACTCTCTGGTTACACAGTGTATGCACACACACTCTCTGGTTACACAGTGTATGCACACACACTCTCTGGTTACACAGTGTATGCACACACACTCTCTGGTTACACAGTGTATGCACACACACTCTCTGGTTACACAGTGTATGCACACACACTCTCTGGTTACACAGTGTATGCACACACACTCTCTGGTTACACAGTGTATGCACACACACTCTCTGGTTACACAGTGTATGCACACACACTCTCTGGTTACACAGTGTATGCACACACACTCTCTGGTTACACAGTGTATGCACACACACTCTCTGGTTACACAGTGTATGCACACACACTCTCTGGTTACACAGTGTATGCACACACACTCTCTGGTTACACAGTGTATGCACACACACTCTCTGGTTACACAGTGTATGCACACACACTCTCTGGTTACACAGTGTATGCACACACACTCTCTGGTTACACAGTGTATGCACACACACTCTCTGGTTACACAGTGTATGCACACACACTCTCTGGTTACACAGTGTATGCACACACACTCTCTGGTTACACAGTGTATGCACACACACTCTCTGGTTACACAGTGTATGCACACACACTCTCTGGTTACACAGTGTATGCACACACACTCTCTGGTTACACAGTGTATGCACACACACTCTCTGGTTACACAGTGTATGCACACACACTCTCTGGTTACACAGTGTATGCACACACACTCTCTGGTTACACAGTGTATGCACACACACTCTCTGGTTACACAGTGTATGCACACACACTCTCTGGTTACACAGTGTATGCACACACACTCTCTGGTTACACAGTGTATGCACACACACTCTCTGGTTACACAGTGTATGCACACACACTCTCTGGTTACACAGTGTATGCACACACACTCTCTGGTTACACAGTGTATGCACACACACTCTCTGGTTACACAGTGTATGCACACACACTCTCTGGTTACACAGTGTATGCACACACACTCTCTGGTTACACAGTGTATGCACACACACTCTCTGGTTACACAGTGTATGCACACACACTCTCTGGTTACACAGTGTATGCACACACACTCTCTGGTTACACAGTGTATGCACACACACTCTCTGGTTACACAGTGTATGCACACACACTCTCTGGTTACACAGTGTATGCACACACACTCTCTGGTTACACAGTGTATGCACACACACTCTCTGGTTACACAGTGTATGCACACACACTCTCTGGTTACACAGTGTATGCACACACACTCTCTGGTTACACAGTGTATGCACACACACTCTCTGGTTACACAGTGTATGCACACACACTCTCTGGTTACACAGTGTATGCACACACACTCTCTGGTTACACAGTGTATGCACACACACTCTCTGGTTACACAGTGTATGCACACACACTCTCTGGTTACACAGTGTATGCACACACACTCTCTGGTTACACAGTGTATGCACACACACTCTCTGGTTACACAGTGTATGCACACACACTCTCTGGTTACACAGTGTATGCACACACACTCTCTGGTTACACAGTGTATGCACACACACTCTCTGGTTACACAGTGTATGCACACACACTCTCTGGTTACACAGTGTATGCACACACACTCTCTGGTTACACAGTGTATGCACACACACTCTCTGGTTACACAGTGTATGCACACACACTCTCTGGTTACACAGTGTATGCACACACACTCTCTGGTTACACAGTGTATGCACACACACTCTCTGGTTACACAGTGTATGCACACACACTCTCTGGTTACACAGTGTATGCACACACACTCTCTGGTTACACAGTGTATGCACACACACTCTCTGGTTACACAGTGTATGCACACACACTCTCTGGTTACACAGTGTATGCACACACACTCTCTGGTTACACAGTGTATGCACACACACTCTCTGGTTACACAGTGTATGCACACACACTCTCTGGTTACACAGTGTATGCACACACACTCTCTGGTTACACAGTGTATGCACACACACTCTCTGGTTACACAGTGTATGCACACACACTCTCTGGTTACACAGTGTATGCACACACACTCTCTGGTTACACAGTGTATGCACACACACTCTCTGGTTACACAGTGTATGCACACACACTCTCTGGTTACACAGTGTATGCACACACACTCTCTGGTTACACAGTGTATGCACACACACTCTCTGGTTACACAGTGTATGCACACACACTCTCTGGTTACACAGTGTATGCACACACACTCTCTGGTTACACAGTGTATGCACACACACTCTCTGGTTACACAGTGTATGCACACACACTCTCTGGTTACACAGTGTATGCACACACACTCTCTGGTTACACAGTGTATGCACACACACTCTCTGGTTACACAGTGTATGCACACACACTCTCTGGTTACACAGTGTATGCACACACACTCTCTGGTTACACAGTGTATGCACACACACTCTCTGGTTACACAGTGTATGCACACACACTCTCTGGTTACACAGTGTATGCACACACACTCTCTGGTTACACAGTGTATGCACACACACTCTCTGGTTACACAGTGTATGCACACACACTCTCTGGTTACACAGTGTATGCACACACACTCTCTGGTTACACAGTGTATGCACACACACTCTCTGGTTACACAGTGTATGCACACACACTCTCTGGTTACACAGTGTATGCACACACACTCTCTGGTTACACAGTGTATGCACACACACTCTCTGGTTACACAGTGTATGCACACACACTCTCTGGTTACACAGTGTATGCACACACACTCTCTGGTTACACAGTGTATGCACACACACTCTCTGGTTACACAGTGTATGCACACACACTCTCTGGTTACACAGTGTATGCACACACACTCTCTGGTTACACAGTGTATGCACACACACTCTCTGGTTACACAGTGTATGCACACACACTCTCTGGTTACACAGTGTATGCACACACACTCTCTGGTTACACAGTGTATGCACACACACTCTCTGGTTACACAGTGTATGCACACACACTCTCTGGTTACACAGTGTATGCACACACACTCTCTGGTTACACAGTGTATGCACACACACTCTCTGGTTACACAGTGTATGCACACACACTCTCTGGTTACACAGTGTATGCACACACACTCTCTGGTTACACAGTGTATGCACACACACTCTCTGGTTACACAGTGTATGCACACACACTCTCTGGTTACACAGTGTATGCACACACACTCTCTGGTTACACAGTGTATGCACACACACTCTCTGGTTACACAGTGTATGCACACACACTCTCTGGTTACACAGTGTATGCACACACACTCTCTGGTTACACAGTGTATGCACACACACTCTCTGGTTACACAGTGTATGCACACACACTCTCTGGTTACACAGTGTATGCACACACACTCTCTGGTTACACAGTGTATGCACACACACTCTCTGGTTACACAGTGTATGCACACACACTCTCTGGTTACACAGTGTATGCACACACACTCTCTGGTTACACAGTGTATGCACACACACTCTCTGGTTACACAGTGTATGCACACACACTCTCTGGTTACACAGTGTATGCACACACACTCTCTGGTTACACAGTGTATGCACACACACTCTCTGGTTACACAGTGTATGCACACACACTCTCTGGTTACACAGTGTATGCACACACACTCTCTGGTTACACAGTGTATGCACACACACTCTCTGGTTACACAGTGTATGCACACACACTCTCTGGTTACACAGTGTATGCACACACACTCTCTGGTTACACAGTGTATGCACACACACTCTCTGGTTACACAGTGTATGCACACACACTCTCTGGTTACACAGTGTATGCACACACACTCTCTGGTTACACAGTGTATGCACACACACTCTCTGGTTACACAGTGTATGCACACACACTCTCTGGTTACACAGTGTATGCACACACACTCTCTGGTTACACAGTGTATGCACACACACTCTCTGGTTACACAGTGTATGCACACACACTCTCTGGTTACACAGTGTATGCACACACACTCTCTGGTTACACAGTGTATGCACACACACTCTCTGGTTACACAGTGTATGCACACACACTCTCTGGTTACACAGTGTATGCACACACACTCTCTGGTTACACAGTGTATGCACACACACTCTCTGGTTACACAGTGTATGCACACACACTCTCTGGTTACACAGTGTATGCACACACACTCTCTGGTTACACAGTGTATGCACACACACTCTCTGGTTACACAGTGTATGCACACACACTCTCTGGTTACACAGTGTATGCACACACACTCTCTGGTTACACAGTGTATGCACACACACTCTCTGGTTACACAGTGTATGCACACACACTCTCTGGTTACACAGTGTATGCACACACACTCTCTGGTTACACAGTGTATGCACACACACTCTCTGGTTACACAGTGTATGCACACACACTCTCTGGTTACACAGTGTATGCACACACACTCTCTGGTTACACAGTGTATGCACACACACTCTCTGGTTACACAGTGTATGCACACACACTCTCTGGTTACACAGTGTATGCACACACACTCTCTGGTTACACAGTGTATGCACACACACTCTCTGGTTACACAGTGTATGCACACACACTCTCTGGTTACACAGTGTATGCACACACACTCTCTGGTTACACAGTGTATGCACACACACTCTCTGGTTACACAGTGTATGCACACACACTCTCTGGTTACACAGTGTATGCACACACACTCTCTGGTTACACAGTGTATGCACACACACTCTCTGGTTACACAGTGTATGCACACACACTCTCTGGTTACACAGTGTATGCACACACACTCTCTGGTTACACAGTGTATGCACACACACTCTCTGGTTACACAGTGTATGCACACACACTCTCTGGTTACACAGTGTATGCACACACACTCTCTGGTTACACAGTGTATGCACACACACTCTCTGGTTACACAGTGTATGCACACACACTCTCTGGTTACACAGTGTATGCACACACACTCTCTGGTTACACAGTGTATGCACACACACTCTCTGGTTACACAGTGTATGCACACACACTCTCTGGTTACACAGTGTATGCACACACACTCTCTGGTTACACAGTGTATGCACACACACTCTCTGGTTACACAGTGTATGCACACACACTCTCTGGTTACACAGTGTATGCACACACACTCTCTGGTTACACAGTGTATGCACACACACTCTCTGGTTACACAGTGTATGCACACACACTCTCTGGTTACACAGTGTATGCACACACACTCTCTGGTTACACAGTGTATGCACACACACTCTCTGGTTACACAGTGTATGCACACACACTCTCTGGTTACACAGTGTATGCACACACACTCTCTGGTTACACAGTGTATGCACACACACTCTCTGGTTACACAGTGTATGCACACACACTCTCTGGTTACACAGTGTATGCACACACACTCTCTGGTTACACAGTGTATGCACACACACTCTCTGGTTACACAGTGTATGCACACACACTCTCTGGTTACACAGTGTATGCACACACACTCTCTGGTTACACAGTGTATGCACACACACTCTCTGGTTACACAGTGTATGCACACACACTCTCTGGTTACACAGTGTATGCACACACACTCTCTGGTTACACAGTGTATGCACACACACTCTCTGGTTACACAGTGTATGCACACACACTCTCTGGTTACACAGTGTATGCACACACACTCTCTGGTTACACAGTGTATGCACACACACTCTCTGGTTACACAGTGTATGCACACACACTCTCTGGTTACACAGTGTATGCACACACACTCTCTGGTTACACAGTGTATGCACACACACTCTCTGGTTACACAGTGTATGCACACACACTCTCTGGTTACACAGTGTATGCACACACACTCTCTGGTTACACAGTGTATGCACACACACTCTCTGGTTACACAGTGTATGCACACACACTCTCTGGTTACACAGTGTATGCACACACACTCTCTGGTTACACAGTGTATGCACACACACTCTCTGGTTACACAGTGTATGCACACACACTCTCTGGTTACACAGTGTATGCACACACACTCTCTGGTTACACAGTGTATGCACACACACTCTCTGGTTACACAGTGTATGCACACACACTCTCTGGTTACACAGTGTATGCACACACACTCTCTGGTTACACAGTGTATGCACACACACTCTCTGGTTACACAGTGTATGCACACACACTCTCTGGTTACACAGTGTATGCACACACACTCTCTGGTTACACAGTGTATGCACACACACTCTCTGGTTACACAGTGTATGCACACACACTCTCTGGTTACACAGTGTATGCACACACACTCTCTGGTTACACAGTGTATGCACACACACTCTCTGGTTACACAGTGTATGCACACACACTCTCTGGTTACACAGTGTATGCACACACACTCTCTGGTTACACAGTGTATGCACACACACTCTCTGGTTACACAGTGTATGCACACACACTCTCTGGTTACACAGTGTATGCACACACACTCTCTGGTTACACAGTGTATGCACACACACTCTCTGGTTACACAGTGTATGCACACACACTCTCTGGTTACACAGTGTATGCACACACACTCTCTGGTTACACAGTGTATGCACACACACTCTCTGGTTACACAGTGTATGCACACACACTCTCTGGTTACACAGTGTATGCACACACACTCTCTGGTTACACAGTGTATGCACACACACTCTCTGGTTACACAGTGTATGCACACACACTCTCTGGTTACACAGTGTATGCACACACACTCTCTGGTTACACAGTGTATGCACACACACTCTCTGGTTACACAGTGTATGCACACACACTCTCTGGTTACACAGTGTATGCACACACACTCTCTGGTTACACAGTGTATGCACACACACTCTCTGGTTACACAGTGTATGCACACACACTCTCTGGTTACACAGTGTATGCACACACACTCTCTGGTTACACAGTGTATGCACACACACTCTCTGGTTACACAGTGTATGCACACACACTCTCTGGTTACACAGTGTATGCACACACACTCTCTGGTTACACAGTGTATGCACACACACTCTCTGGTTACACAGTGTATGCACACACACTCTCTGGTTACACAGTGTATGCACACACACTCTCTGGTTACACAGTGTATGCACACACACTCTCTGGTTACACAGTGTATGCACACACACTCTCTGGTTACACAGTGTATGCACACACACTCTCTGGTTACACAGTGTATGCACACACACTCTCTGGTTACACAGTGTATGCACACACACTCTCTGGTTACACAGTGTATGCACACACACTCTCTGGTTACACAGTGTATGCACACACACTCTCTGGTTACACAGTGTATGCACACACACTCTCTGGTTACACAGTGTATGCACACACACTCTCTGGTTACACAGTGTATGCACACACACTCTCTGGTTACACAGTGTATGCACACACACTCTCTGGTTACACAGTGTATGCACACACACTCTCTGGTTACACAGTGTATGCACACACACTCTCTGGTTACACAGTGTATGCACACACACTCTCTGGTTACACAGTGTATGCACACACACTCTCTGGTTACACAGTGTATGCACACACACTCTCTGGTTACACAGTGTATGCACACACACTCTCTGGTTACACAGTGTATGCACACACACTCTCTGGTTACACAGTGTATGCACACACACTCTCTGGTTACACAGTGTATGCACACACACTCTCTGGTTACACAGTGTATGCACACACACTCTCTGGTTACACAGTGTATGCACACACACTCTCTGGTTACACAGTGTATGCACACACACTCTCTGGTTACACAGTGTATGCACACACACTCTCTGGTTACACAGTGTATGCACACACACTCTCTGGTTACACAGTGTATGCACACACACTCTCTGGTTACACAGTGTATGCACACACACTCTCTGGTTACACAGTGTATGCACACACACTCTCTGGTTACACAGTGTATGCACACACACTCTCTGGTTACACAGTGTATGCACACACACTCTCTGGTTACACAGTGTATGCACACACACTCTCTGGTTACACAGTGTATGCACACACACTCTCTGGTTACACAGTGTATGCACACACACTCTCTGGTTACACAGTGTATGCACACACACTCTCTGGTTACACAGTGTATGCACACACACTCTCTGGTTACACAGTGTATGCACACACACTCTCTGGTTACACAGTGTATGCACACACACTCTCTGGTTACACAGTGTATGCACACACACTCTCTGGTTACACAGTGTATGCACACACACTCTCTGGTTACACAGTGTATGCACACACACTCTCTGGTTACACAGTGTATGCACACACACTCTCTGGTTACACAGTGTATGCACACACACTCTCTGGTTACACAGTGTATGCACACACACTCTCTGGTTACACAGTGTATGCACACACACTCTCTGGTTACACAGTGTATGCACACACACTCTCTGGTTACACAGTGTATGCACACACACTCTCTGGTTACACAGTGTATGCACACACACTCTCTGGTTACACAGTGTATGCACACACACTCTCTGGTTACACAGTGTATGCACACACACTCTCTGGTTACACAGTGTATGCACACACACTCTCTGGTTACACAGTGTATGCACACACACTCTCTGGTTACACAGTGTATGCACACACACTCTCTGGTTACACAGTGTATGCACACACACTCTCTGGTTACACAGTGTATGCACACACACTCTCTGGTTACACAGTGTATGCACACACACTCTCTGGTTACACAGTGTATGCACACACACTCTCTGGTTACACAGTGTATGCACACACACTCTCTGGTTACACAGTGTATGCACACACACTCTCTGGTTACACAGTGTATGCACACACACTCTCTGGTTACACAGTGTATGCACACACACTCTCTGGTTACACAGTGTATGCACACACACTCTCTGGTTACACAGTGTATGCACACACACTCTCTGGTTACACAGTGTATGCACACACACTCTCTGGTTACACAGTGTATGCACACACACTCTCTGGTTACACAGTGTATGCACACACACTCTCTGGTTACACAGTGTATGCACACACACTCTCTGGTTACACAGTGTATGCACACACACTCTCTGGTTACACAGTGTATGCACACACACTCTCTGGTTACACAGTGTATGCACACACACTCTCTGGTTACACAGTGTATGCACACACACTCTCTGGTTACACAGTGTATGCACACACACTCTCTGGTTACACAGTGTATGCACACACACTCTCTGGTTACACAGTGTATGCACACACACTCTCTGGTTACACAGTGTATGCACACACACTCTCTGGTTACACAGTGTATGCACACACACTCTCTGGTTACACAGTGTATGCACACACACTCTCTGGTTACACAGTGTATGCACACACACTCTCTGGTTACACAGTGTATGCACACACACTCTCTGGTTACACAGTGTATGCACACACACTCTCTGGTTACACAGTGTATGCACACACACTCTCTGGTTACACAGTGTATGCACACACACTCTCTGGTTACACAGTGTATGCACACACACTCTCTGGTTACACAGTGTATGCACACACACTCTCTGGTTACACAGTGTATGCACACACACTCTCTGGTTACACAGTGTATGCACACACACTCTCTGGTTACACAGTGTATGCACACACACTCTCTGGTTACACAGTGTATGCACACACACTCTCTGGTTACACAGTGTATGCACACACACTCTCTGGTTACACAGTGTATGCACACACACTCTCTGGTTACACAGTGTATGCACACACACTCTCTGGTTACACAGTGTATGCACACACACTCTCTGGTTACACAGTGTATGCACACACACTCTCTGGTTACACAGTGTATGCACACACACTCTCTGGTTACACAGTGTATGCACACACACTCTCTGGTTACACAGTGTATGCACACACACTCTCTGGTTACACAGTGTATGCACACACACTCTCTGGTTACACAGTGTATGCACACACACTCTCTGGTTACACAGTGTATGCACACACACTCTCTGGTTACACAGTGTATGCACACACACTCTCTGGTTACACAGTGTATGCACACACACTCTCTGGTTACACAGTGTATGCACACACACTCTCTGGTTACACAGTGTATGCACACACACTCTCTGGTTACACAGTGTATGCACACACACTCTCTGGTTACACAGTGTATGCACACACACTCTCTGGTTACACAGTGTATGCACACACACTCTCTGGTTACACAGTGTATGCACACACACTCTCTGGTTACACAGTGTATGCACACACACTCTCTGGTTACACAGTGTATGCACACACACTCTCTGGTTACACAGTGTATGCACACACACTCTCTGGTTACACAGTGTATGCACACACACTCTCTGGTTACACAGTGTATGCACACACACTCTCTGGTTACACAGTGTATGCACACACACTCTCTGGTTACACAGTGTATGCACACACACTCTCTGGTTACACAGTGTATGCACACACACTCTCTGGTTACACAGTGTATGCACACACACTCTCTGGTTACACAGTGTATGCACACACACTCTCTGGTTACACAGTGTATGCACACACACTCTCTGGTTACACAGTGTATGCACACACACTCTCTGGTTACACAGTGTATGCACACACACTCTCTGGTTACACAGTGTATGCACACACACTCTCTGGTTACACAGTGTATGCACACACACTCTCTGGTTACACAGTGTATGCACACACACTCTCTGGTTACACAGTGTATGCACACACACTCTCTGGTTACACAGTGTATGCACACACACTCTCTGGTTACACAGTGTATGCACACACACTCTCTGGTTACACAGTGTATGCACACACACTCTCTGGTTACACAGTGTATGCACACACACTCTCTGGTTACACAGTGTATGCACACACACTCTCTGGTTACACAGTGTATGCACACACACTCTCTGGTTACACAGTGTATGCACACACACTCTCTGGTTACACAGTGTATGCACACACACTCTCTGGTTACACAGTGTATGCACACACACTCTCTGGTTACACAGTGTATGCACACACACTCTCTGGTTACACAGTGTATGCACACACACTCTCTGGTTACACAGTGTATGCACACACACTCTCTGGTTACACAGTGTATGCACACACACTCTCTGGTTACACAGTGTATGCACACACACTCTCTGGTTACACAGTGTATGCACACACACTCTCTGGTTACACAGTGTATGCACACACACTCTCTGGTTACACAGTGTATGCACACACACTCTCTGGTTACACAGTGTATGCACACACACTCTCTGGTTACACAGTGTATGCACACACACTCTCTGGTTACACAGTGTATGCACACACACTCTCTGGTTACACAGTGTATGCACACACACTCTCTGGTTACACAGTGTATGCACACACACTCTCTGGTTACACAGTGTATGCACACACACTCTCTGGTTACACAGTGTATGCACACACACTCTCTGGTTACACAGTGTATGCACACACACTCTCTGGTTACACAGTGTATGCACACACACTCTCTGGTTACACAGTGTATGCACACACACTCTCTGGTTACACAGTGTATGCACACACACTCTCTGGTTACACAGTGTATGCACACACACTCTCTGGTTACACAGTGTATGCACACACACTCTCTGGTTACACAGTGTATGCACACACACTCTCTGGTTACACAGTGTATGCACACACACTCTCTGGTTACACAGTGTATGCACACACACTCTCTGGTTACACAGTGTATGCACACACACTCTCTGGTTACACAGTGTATGCACACACACTCTCTGGTTACACAGTGTATGCACACACACTCTCTGGTTACACAGTGTATGCACACACACTCTCTGGTTACACAGTGTATGCACACACACTCTCTGGTTACACAGTGTATGCACACACACTCTCTGGTTACACAGTGTATGCACACACACTCTCTGGTTACACAGTGTATGCACACACACTCTCTGGTTACACAGTGTATGCACACACACTCTCTGGTTACACAGTGTATGCACACACACTCTCTGGTTACACAGTGTATGCACACACACTCTCTGGTTACACAGTGTATGCACACACACTCTCTGGTTACACAGTGTATGCACACACACTCTCTGGTTACACAGTGTATGCACACACACTCTCTGGTTACACAGTGTATGCACACACACTCTCTGGTTACACAGTGTATGCACACACACTCTCTGGTTACACAGTGTATGCACACACACTCTCTGGTTACACAGTGTATGCACACACACTCTCTGGTTACACAGTGTATGCACACACACTCTCTGGTTACACAGTGTATGCACACACACTCTCTGGTTACACAGTGTATGCACACACACTCTCTGGTTACACAGTGTATGCACACACACTCTCTGGTTACACAGTGTATGCACACACACTCTCTGGTTACACAGTGTATGCACACACACTCTCTGGTTACACAGTGTATGCACACACACTCTCTGGTTACACAGTGTATGCACACACACTCTCTGGTTACACAGTGTATGCACACACACTCTCTGGTTACACAGTGTATGCACACACACTCTCTGGTTACACAGTGTATGCACACACACTCTCTGGTTACACAGTGTATGCACACACACTCTCTGGTTACACAGTGTATGCACACACACTCTCTGGTTACACAGTGTATGCACACACACTCTCTGGTTACACAGTGTATGCACACACACTCTCTGGTTACACAGTGTATGCACACACACTCTCTGGTTACACAGTGTATGCACACACACTCTCTGGTTACACAGTGTATGCACACACACTCTCTGGTTACACAGTGTATGCACACACACTCTCTGGTTACACAGTGTATGCACACACACTCTCTGGTTACACAGTGTATGCACACACACTCTCTGGTTACACAGTGTATGCACACACACTCTCTGGTTACACAGTGTATGCACACACACTCTCTGGTTACACAGTGTATGCACACACACTCTCTGGTTACACAGTGTATGCACACACACTCTCTGGTTACACAGTGTATGCACACACACTCTCTGGTTACACAGTGTATGCACACACACTCTCTGGTTACACAGTGTATGCACACACACTCTCTGGTTACACAGTGTATGCACACACACTCTCTGGTTACACAGTGTATGCACACACACTCTCTGGTTACACAGTGTATGCACACACACTCTCTGGTTACACAGTGTATGCACACACACTCTCTGGTTACACAGTGTATGCACACACACTCTCTGGTTACACAGTGTATGCACACACACTCTCTGGTTACACAGTGTATGCACACACACTCTCTGGTTACACAGTGTATGCACACACACTCTCTGGTTACACAGTGTATGCACACACACTCTCTGGTTACACAGTGTATGCACACACACTCTCTGGTTACACAGTGTATGCACACACACTCTCTGGTTACACAGTGTATGCACACACACTCTCTGGTTACACAGTGTATGCACACACACTCTCTGGTTACACAGTGTATGCACACACACTCTCTGGTTACACAGTGTATGCACACACACTCTCTGGTTACACAGTGTATGCACACACACTCTCTGGTTACACAGTGTATGCACACACACTCTCTGGTTACACAGTGTATGCACACACACTCTCTGGTTACACAGTGTATGCACACACACTCTCTGGTTACACAGTGTATGCACACACACTCTCTGGTTACACAGTGTATGCACACACACTCTCTGGTTACACAGTGTATGCACACACACTCTCTGGTTACACAGTGTATGCACACACACTCTCTGGTTACACAGTGTATGCACACACACTCTCTGGTTACACAGTGTATGCACACACACTCTCTGGTTACACAGTGTATGCACACACACTCTCTGGTTACACAGTGTATGCACACACACTCTCTGGTTACACAGTGTATGCACACACACTCTCTGGTTACACAGTGTATGCACACACACTCTCTGGTTACACAGTGTATGCACACACACTCTCTGGTTACACAGTGTATGCACACACACTCTCTGGTTACACAGTGTATGCACACACACTCTCTGGTTACACAGTGTATGCACACACACTCTCTGGTTACACAGTGTATGCACACACACTCTCTGGTTACACAGTGTATGCACACACACTCTCTGGTTACACAGTGTATGCACACACACTCTCTGGTTACACAGTGTATGCACACACACTCTCTGGTTACACAGTGTATGCACACACACTCTCTGGTTACACAGTGTATGCACACACACTCTCTGGTTACACAGTGTATGCACACACACTCTCTGGTTACACAGTGTATGCACACACACTCTCTGGTTACACAGTGTATGCACACACACTCTCTGGTTACACAGTGTATGCACACACACTCTCTGGTTACACAGTGTATGCACACACACTCTCTGGTTACACAGTGTATGCACACACACTCTCTGGTTACACAGTGTATGCACACACACTCTCTGGTTACACAGTGTATGCACACACACTCTCTGGTTACACAGTGTATGCACACACACTCTCTGGTTACACAGTGTATGCACACACACTCTCTGGTTACACAGTGTATGCACACACACTCTCTGGTTACACAGTGTATGCACACACACTCTCTGGTTACACAGTGTATGCACACACACTCTCTGGTTACACAGTGTATGCACACACACTCTCTGGTTACACAGTGTATGCACACACACTCTCTGGTTACACAGTGTATGCACACACACTCTCTGGTTACACAGTGTATGCACACACACTCTCTGGTTACACAGTGTATGCACACACACTCTCTGGTTACACAGTGTATGCACACACACTCTCTGGTTACACAGTGTATGCACACACACTCTCTGGTTACACAGTGTATGCACACACACTCTCTGGTTACACAGTGTATGCACACACACTCTCTGGTTACACAGTGTATGCACACACACTCTCTGGTTACACAGTGTATGCACACACACTCTCTGGTTACACAGTGTATGCACACACACTCTCTGGTTACACAGTGTATGCACACACACTCTCTGGTTACACAGTGTATGCACACACACTCTCTGGTTACACAGTGTATGCACACACACTCTCTGGTTACACAGTGTATGCACACACACTCTCTGGTTACACAGTGTATGCACACACACTCTCTGGTTACACAGTGTATGCACACACACTCTCTGGTTACACAGTGTATGCACACACACTCTCTGGTTACACAGTGTATGCACACACACTCTCTGGTTACACAGTGTATGCACACACACTCTCTGGTTACACAGTGTATGCACACACACTCTCTGGTTACACAGTGTATGCACACACACTCTCTGGTTACACAGTGTATGCACACACACTCTCTGGTTACACAGTGTATGCACACACACTCTCTGGTTACACAGTGTATGCACACACACTCTCTGGTTACACAGTGTATGCACACACACTCTCTGGTTACACAGTGTATGCACACACACTCTCTGGTTACACAGTGTATGCACACACACTCTCTGGTTACACAGTGTATGCACACACACTCTCTGGTTACACAGTGTATGCACACACACTCTCTGGTTACACAGTGTATGCACACACACTCTCTGGTTACACAGTGTATGCACACACACTCTCTGGTTACACAGTGTATGCACACACACTCTCTGGTTACACAGTGTATGCACACACACTCTCTGGTTACACAGTGTATGCACACACACTCTCTGGTTACACAGTGTATGCACACACACTCTCTGGTTACACAGTGTATGCACACACACTCTCTGGTTACACAGTGTATGCACACACACTCTCTGGTTACACAGTGTATGCACACACACTCTCTGGTTACACAGTGTATGCACACACACTCTCTGGTTACACAGTGTATGCACACACACTCTCTGGTTACACAGTGTATGCACACACACTCTCTGGTTACACAGTGTATGCACACACACTCTCTGGTTACACAGTGTATGCACACACACTCTCTGGTTACACAGTGTATGCACACACACTCTCTGGTTACACAGTGTATGCACACACACTCTCTGGTTACACAGTGTATGCACACACACTCTCTGGTTACACAGTGTATGCACACACACTCTCTGGTTACACAGTGTATGCACACACACTCTCTGGTTACACAGTGTATGCACACACACTCTCTGGTTACACAGTGTATGCACACACACTCTCTGGTTACACAGTGTATGCACACACACTCTCTGGTTACACAGTGTATGCACACACACTCTCTGGTTACACAGTGTATGCACACACACTCTCTGGTTACACAGTGTATGCACACACACTCTCTGGTTACACAGTGTATGCACACACACTCTCTGGTTACACAGTGTATGCACACACACTCTCTGGTTACACAGTGTATGCACACACACTCTCTGGTTACACAGTGTATGCACACACACTCTCTGGTTACACAGTGTATGCACACACACTCTCTGGTTACACAGTGTATGCACACACACTCTCTGGTTACACAGTGTATGCACACACACTCTCTGGTTACACAGTGTATGCACACACACTCTCTGGTTACACAGTGTATGCACACACACTCTCTGGTTACACAGTGTATGCACACACACTCTCTGGTTACACAGTGTATGCACACACACTCTCTGGTTACACAGTGTATGCACACACACTCTCTGGTTACACAGTGTATGCACACACACTCTCTGGTTACACAGTGTATGCACACACACTCTCTGGTTACACAGTGTATGCACACACACTCTCTGGTTACACAGTGTATGCACACACACTCTCTGGTTACACAGTGTATGCACACACACTCTCTGGTTACACAGTGTATGCACACACACTCTCTGGTTACACAGTGTATGCACACACACTCTCTGGTTACACAGTGTATGCACACACACTCTCTGGTTACACAGTGTATGCACACACACTCTCTGGTTACACAGTGTATGCACACACACTCTCTGGTTACACAGTGTATGCACACACACTCTCTGGTTACACAGTGTATGCACACACACTCTCTGGTTACACAGTGTATGCACACACACTCTCTGGTTACACAGTGTATGCACACACACTCTCTGGTTACACAGTGTATGCACACACACTCTCTGGTTACACAGTGTATGCACACACACTCTCTGGTTACACAGTGTATGCACACACACTCTCTGGTTACACAGTGTATGCACACACACTCTCTGGTTACACAGTGTATGCACACACACTCTCTGGTTACACAGTGTATGCACACACACTCTCTGGTTACACAGTGTATGCACACACACTCTCTGGTTACACAGTGTATGCACACACACTCTCTGGTTACACAGTGTATGCACACACACTCTCTGGTTACACAGTGTATGCACACACACTCTCTGGTTACACAGTGTATGCACACACACTCTCTGGTTACACAGTGTATGCACACACACTCTCTGGTTACACAGTGTATGCACACACACTCTCTGGTTACACAGTGTATGCACACACACTCTCTGGTTACACAGTGTATGCACACACACTCTCTGGTTACACAGTGTATGCACACACACTCTCTGGTTACACAGTGTATGCACACACACTCTCTGGTTACACAGTGTATGCACACACACTCTCTGGTTACACAGTGTATGCACACACACTCTCTGGTTACACAGTGTATGCACACACACTCTCTGGTTACACAGTGTATGCACACACACTCTCTGGTTACACAGTGTATGCACACACACTCTCTGGTTACACAGTGTATGCACACACACTCTCTGGTTACACAGTGTATGCACACACACTCTCTGGTTACACAGTGTATGCACACACACTCTCTGGTTACACAGTGTATGCACACACACTCTCTGGTTACACAGTGTATGCACACACACTCTCTGGTTACACAGTGTATGCACACACACTCTCTGGTTACACAGTGTATGCACACACACTCTCTGGTTACACAGTGTATGCACACACACTCTCTGGTTACACAGTGTATGCACACACACTCTCTGGTTACACAGTGTATGCACACACACTCTCTGGTTACACAGTGTATGCACACACACTCTCTGGTTACACAGTGTATGCACACACACTCTCTGGTTACACAGTGTATGCACACACACTCTCTGGTTACACAGTGTATGCACACACACTCTCTGGTTACACAGTGTATGCACACACACTCTCTGGTTACACAGTGTATGCACACACACTCTCTGGTTACACAGTGTATGCACACACACTCTCTGGTTACACAGTGTATGCACACACACTCTCTGGTTACACAGTGTATGCACACACACTCTCTGGTTACACAGTGTATGCACACACACTCTCTGGTTACACAGTGTATGCACACACACTCTCTGGTTACACAGTGTATGCACACACACTCTCTGGTTACACAGTGTATGCACACACACTCTCTGGTTACACAGTGTATGCACACACACTCTCTGGTTACACAGTGTATGCACACACACTCTCTGGTTACACAGTGTATGCACACACACTCTCTGGTTACACAGTGTATGCACACACACTCTCTGGTTACACAGTGTATGCACACACACTCTCTGGTTACACAGTGTATGCACACACACTCTCTGGTTACACAGTGTATGCACACACACTCTCTGGTTACACAGTGTATGCACACACACTCTCTGGTTACACAGTGTATGCACACACACTCTCTGGTTACACAGTGTATGCACACACACTCTCTGGTTACACAGTGTATGCACACACACTCTCTGGTTACACAGTGTATGCACACACACTCTCTGGTTACACAGTGTATGCACACACACTCTCTGGTTACACAGTGTATGCACACACACTCTCTGGTTACACAGTGTATGCACACACACTCTCTGGTTACACAGTGTATGCACACACACTCTCTGGTTACACAGTGTATGCACACACACTCTCTGGTTACACAGTGTATGCACACACACTCTCTGGTTACACAGTGTATGCACACACACTCTCTGGTTACACAGTGTATGCACACACACTCTCTGGTTACACAGTGTATGCACACACACTCTCTGGTTACACAGTGTATGCACACACACTCTCTGGTTACACAGTGTATGCACACACACTCTCTGGTTACACAGTGTATGCACACACACTCTCTGGTTACACAGTGTATGCACACACACTCTCTGGTTACACAGTGTATGCACACACACTCTCTGGTTACACAGTGTATGCACACACACTCTCTGGTTACACAGTGTATGCACACACACTCTCTGGTTACACAGTGTATGCACACACACTCTCTGGTTACACAGTGTATGCACACACACTCTCTGGTTACACAGTGTATGCACACACACTCTCTGGTTACACAGTGTATGCACACACACTCTCTGGTTACACAGTGTATGCACACACACTCTCTGGTTACACAGTGTATGCACACACACTCTCTGGTTACACAGTGTATGCACACACACTCTCTGGTTACACAGTGTATGCACACACACTCTCTGGTTACACAGTGTATGCACACACACTCTCTGGTTACACAGTGTATGCACACACACTCTCTGGTTACACAGTGTATGCACACACACTCTCTGGTTACACAGTGTATGCACACACACTCTCTGGTTACACAGTGTATGCACACACACTCTCTGGTTACACAGTGTATGCACACACACTCTCTGGTTACACAGTGTATGCACACACACTCTCTGGTTACACAGTGTATGCACACACACTCTCTGGTTACACAGTGTATGCACACACACTCTCTGGTTACACAGTGTATGCACACACACTCTCTGGTTACACAGTGTATGCACACACACTCTCTGGTTACACAGTGTATGCACACACACTCTCTGGTTACACAGTGTATGCACACACACTCTCTGGTTACACAGTGTATGCACACACACTCTCTGGTTACACAGTGTATGCACACACACTCTCTGGTTACACAGTGTATGCACACACACTCTCTGGTTACACAGTGTATGCACACACACTCTCTGGTTACACAGTGTATGCACACACACTCTCTGGTTACACAGTGTATGCACACACACTCTCTGGTTACACAGTGTATGCACACACACTCTCTGGTTACACAGTGTATGCACACACACTCTCTGGTTACACAGTGTATGCACACACACTCTCTGGTTACACAGTGTATGCACACACACTCTCTGGTTACACAGTGTATGCACACACACTCTCTGGTTACACAGTGTATGCACACACACTCTCTGGTTACACAGTGTATGCACACACACTCTCTGGTTACACAGTGTATGCACACACACTCTCTGGTTACACAGTGTATGCACACACACTCTCTGGTTACACAGTGTATGCACACACACTCTCTGGTTACACAGTGTATGCACACACACTCTCTGGTTACACAGTGTATGCACACACACTCTCTGGTTACACAGTGTATGCACACACACTCTCTGGTTACACAGTGTATGCACACACACTCTCTGGTTACACAGTGTATGCACACACACTCTCTGGTTACACAGTGTATGCACACACACTCTCTGGTTACACAGTGTATGCACACACACTCTCTGGTTACACAGTGTATGCACACACACTCTCTGGTTACACAGTGTATGCACACACACTCTCTGGTTACACAGTGTATGCACACACACTCTCTGGTTACACAGTGTATGCACACACACTCTCTGGTTACACAGTGTATGCACACACACTCTCTGGTTACACAGTGTATGCACACACACTCTCTGGTTACACAGTGTATGCACACACACTCTCTGGTTACACAGTGTATGCACACACACTCTCTGGTTACACAGTGTATGCACACACACTCTCTGGTTACACAGTGTATGCACACACACTCTCTGGTTACACAGTGTATGCACACACACTCTCTGGTTACACAGTGTATGCACACACACTCTCTGGTTACACAGTGTATGCACACACACTCTCTGGTTACACAGTGTATGCACACACACTCTCTGGTTACACAGTGTATGCACACACACTCTCTGGTTACACAGTGTATGCACACACACTCTCTGGTTACACAGTGTATGCACACACACTCTCTGGTTACACAGTGTATGCACACACACTCTCTGGTTACACAGTGTATGCACACACACTCTCTGGTTACACAGTGTATGCACACACACTCTCTGGTTACACAGTGTATGCACACACACTCTCTGGTTACACAGTGTATGCACACACACTCTCTGGTTACACAGTGTATGCACACACACTCTCTGGTTACACAGTGTATGCACACACACTCTCTGGTTACACAGTGTATGCACACACACTCTCTGGTTACACAGTGTATGCACACACACTCTCTGGTTACACAGTGTATGCACACACACTCTCTGGTTACACAGTGTATGCACACACACTCTCTGGTTACACAGTGTATGCACACACACTCTCTGGTTACACAGTGTATGCACACACACTCTCTGGTTACACAGTGTATGCACACACACTCTCTGGTTACACAGTGTATGCACACACACTCTCTGGTTACACAGTGTATGCACACACACTCTCTGGTTACACAGTGTATGCACACACACTCTCTGGTTACACAGTGTATGCACACACACTCTCTGGTTACACAGTGTATGCACACACACTCTCTGGTTACACAGTGTATGCACACACACTCTCTGGTTACACAGTGTATGCACACACACTCTCTGGTTACACAGTGTATGCACACACACTCTCTGGTTACACAGTGTATGCACACACACTCTCTGGTTACACAGTGTATGCACACACACTCTCTGGTTACACAGTGTATGCACACACACTCTCTGGTTACACAGTGTATGCACACACACTCTCTGGTTACACAGTGTATGCACACACACTCTCTGGTTACACAGTGTATGCACACACACTCTCTGGTTACACAGTGTATGCACACACACTCTCTGGTTACACAGTGTATGCACACACACTCTCTGGTTACACAGTGTATGCACACACACTCTCTGGTTACACAGTGTATGCACACACACTCTCTGGTTACACAGTGTATGCACACACACTCTCTGGTTACACAGTGTATGCACACACACTCTCTGGTTACACAGTGTATGCACACACACTCTCTGGTTACACAGTGTATGCACACACACTCTCTGGTTACACAGTGTATGCACACACACTCTCTGGTTACACAGTGTATGCACACACACTCTCTGGTTACACAGTGTATGCACACACACTCTCTGGTTACACAGTGTATGCACACACACTCTCTGGTTACACAGTGTATGCACACACACTCTCTGGTTACACAGTGTATGCACACACACTCTCTGGTTACACAGTGTATGCACACACACTCTCTGGTTACACAGTGTATGCACACACACTCTCTGGTTACACAGTGTATGCACACACACTCTCTGGTTACACAGTGTATGCACACACACTCTCTGGTTACACAGTGTATGCACACACACTCTCTGGTTACACAGTGTATGCACACACACTCTCTGGTTACACAGTGTATGCACACACACTCTCTGGTTACACAGTGTATGCACACACACTCTCTGGTTACACAGTGTATGCACACACACTCTCTGGTTACACAGTGTATGCACACACACTCTCTGGTTACACAGTGTATGCACACACACTCTCTGGTTACACAGTGTATGCACACACACTCTCTGGTTACACAGTGTATGCACACACACTCTCTGGTTACACAGTGTATGCACACACACTCTCTGGTTACACAGTGTATGCACACACACTCTCTGGTTACACAGTGTATGCACACACACTCTCTGGTTACACAGTGTATGCACACACACTCTCTGGTTACACAGTGTATGCACACACACTCTCTGGTTACACAGTGTATGCACACACACTCTCTGGTTACACAGTGTATGCACACACACTCTCTGGTTACACAGTGTATGCACACACACTCTCTGGTTACACAGTGTATGCACACACACTCTCTGGTTACACAGTGTATGCACACACACTCTCTGGTTACACAGTGTATGCACACACACTCTCTGGTTACACAGTGTATGCACACACACTCTCTGGTTACACAGTGTATGCACACACACTCTCTGGTTACACAGTGTATGCACACACACTCTCTGGTTACACAGTGTATGCACACACACTCTCTGGTTACACAGTGTATGCACACACACTCTCTGGTTACACAGTGTATGCACACACACTCTCTGGTTACACAGTGTATGCACACACACTCTCTGGTTACACAGTGTATGCACACACACTCTCTGGTTACACAGTGTATGCACACACACTCTCTGGTTACACAGTGTATGCACACACACTCTCTGGTTACACAGTGTATGCACACACACTCTCTGGTTACACAGTGTATGCACACACACTCTCTGGTTACACAGTGTATGCACACACACTCTCTGGTTACACAGTGTATGCACACACACTCTCTGGTTACACAGTGTATGCACACACACTCTCTGGTTACACAGTGTATGCACACACACTCTCTGGTTACACAGTGTATGCACACACACTCTCTGGTTACACAGTGTATGCACACACACTCTCTGGTTACACAGTGTATGCACACACACTCTCTGGTTACACAGTGTATGCACACACACTCTCTGGTTACACAGTGTATGCACACACACTCTCTGGTTACACAGTGTATGCACACACACTCTCTGGTTACACAGTGTATGCACACACACTCTCTGGTTACACAGTGTATGCACACACACTCTCTGGTTACACAGTGTATGCACACACACTCTCTGGTTACACAGTGTATGCACACACACTCTCTGGTTACACAGTGTATGCACACACACTCTCTGGTTACACAGTGTATGCACACACACTCTCTGGTTACACAGTGTATGCACACACACTCTCTGGTTACACAGTGTATGCACACACACTCTCTGGTTACACAGTGTATGCACACACACTCTCTGGTTACACAGTGTATGCACACACACTCTCTGGTTACACAGTGTATGCACACACACTCTCTGGTTACACAGTGTATGCACACACACTCTCTGGTTACACAGTGTATGCACACACACTCTCTGGTTACACAGTGTATGCACACACACTCTCTGGTTACACAGTGTATGCACACACACTCTCTGGTTACACAGTGTATGCACACACACTCTCTGGTTACACAGTGTATGCACACACACTCTCTGGTTACACAGTGTATGCACACACACTCTCTGGTTACACAGTGTATGCACACACACTCTCTGGTTACACAGTGTATGCACACACACTCTCTGGTTACACAGTGTATGCACACACACTCTCTGGTTACACAGTGTATGCACACACACTCTCTGGTTACACAGTGTATGCACACACACTCTCTGGTTACACAGTGTATGCACACACACTCTCTGGTTACACAGTGTATGCACACACACTCTCTGGTTACACAGTGTATGCACACACACTCTCTGGTTACACAGTGTATGCACACACACTCTCTGGTTACACAGTGTATGCACACACACTCTCTGGTTACACAGTGTATGCACACACACTCTCTGGTTACACAGTGTATGCACACACACTCTCTGGTTACACAGTGTATGCACACACACTCTCTGGTTACACAGTGTATGCACACACACTCTCTGGTTACACAGTGTATGCACACACACTCTCTGGTTACACAGTGTATGCACACACACTCTCTGGTTACACAGTGTATGCACACACACTCTCTGGTTACACAGTGTATGCACACACACTCTCTGGTTACACAGTGTATGCACACACACTCTCTGGTTACACAGTGTATGCACACACACTCTCTGGTTACACAGTGTATGCACACACACTCTCTGGTTACACAGTGTATGCACACACACTCTCTGGTTACACAGTGTATGCACACACACTCTCTGGTTACACAGTGTATGCACACACACTCTCTGGTTACACAGTGTATGCACACACACTCTCTGGTTACACAGTGTATGCACACACACTCTCTGGTTACACAGTGTATGCACACACACTCTCTGGTTACACAGTGTATGCACACACACTCTCTGGTTACACAGTGTATGCACACACACTCTCTGGTTACACAGTGTATGCACACACACTCTCTGGTTACACAGTGTATGCACACACACTCTCTGGTTACACAGTGTATGCACACACACTCTCTGGTTACACAGTGTATGCACACACACTCTCTGGTTACACAGTGTATGCACACACACTCTCTGGTTACACAGTGTATGCACACACACTCTCTGGTTACACAGTGTATGCACACACACTCTCTGGTTACACAGTGTATGCACACACACTCTCTGGTTACACAGTGTATGCACACACACTCTCTGGTTACACAGTGTATGCACACACACTCTCTGGTTACACAGTGTATGCACACACACTCTCTGGTTACACAGTGTATGCACACACACTCTCTGGTTACACAGTGTATGCACACACACTCTCTGGTTACACAGTGTATGCACACACACTCTCTGGTTACACAGTGTATGCACACACACTCTCTGGTTACACAGTGTATGCACACACACTCTCTGGTTACACAGTGTATGCACACACACTCTCTGGTTACACAGTGTATGCACACACACTCTCTGGTTACACAGTGTATGCACACACACTCTCTGGTTACACAGTGTATGCACACACACTCTCTGGTTACACAGTGTATGCACACACACTCTCTGGTTACACAGTGTATGCACACACACTCTCTGGTTACACAGTGTATGCACACACACTCTCTGGTTACACAGTGTATGCACACACACTCTCTGGTTACACAGTGTATGCACACACACTCTCTGGTTACACAGTGTATGCACACACACTCTCTGGTTACACAGTGTATGCACACACACTCTCTGGTTACACAGTGTATGCACACACACTCTCTGGTTACACAGTGTATGCACACACACTCTCTGGTTACACAGTGTATGCACACACACTCTCTGGTTACACAGTGTATGCACACACACTCTCTGGTTACACAGTGTATGCACACACACTCTCTGGTTACACAGTGTATGCACACACACTCTCTGGTTACACAGTGTATGCACACACACTCTCTGGTTACACAGTGTATGCACACACACTCTCTGGTTACACAGTGTATGCACACACACTCTCTGGTTACACAGTGTATGCACACACACTCTCTGGTTACACAGTGTATGCACACACACTCTCTGGTTACACAGTGTATGCACACACACTCTCTGGTTACACAGTGTATGCACACACACTCTCTGGTTACACAGTGTATGCACACACACTCTCTGGTTACACAGTGTATGCACACACACTCTCTGGTTACACAGTGTATGCACACACACTCTCTGGTTACACAGTGTATGCACACACACTCTCTGGTTACACAGTGTATGCACACACACTCTCTGGTTACACAGTGTATGCACACACACTCTCTGGTTACACAGTGTATGCACACACACTCTCTGGTTACACAGTGTATGCACACACACTCTCTGGTTACACAGTGTATGCACACACACTCTCTGGTTACACAGTGTATGCACACACACTCTCTGGTTACACAGTGTATGCACACACACTCTCTGGTTACACAGTGTATGCACACACACTCTCTGGTTACACAGTGTATGCACACACACTCTCTGGTTACACAGTGTATGCACACACACTCTCTGGTTACACAGTGTATGCACACACACTCTCTGGTTACACAGTGTATGCACACACACTCTCTGGTTACACAGTGTATGCACACACACTCTCTGGTTACACAGTGTATGCACACACACTCTCTGGTTACACAGTGTATGCACACACACTCTCTGGTTACACAGTGTATGCACACACACTCTCTGGTTACACAGTGTATGCACACACACTCTCTGGTTACACAGTGTATGCACACACACTCTCTGGTTACACAGTGTATGCACACACACTCTCTGGTTACACAGTGTATGCACACACACTCTCTGGTTACACAGTGTATGCACACACACTCTCTGGTTACACAGTGTATGCACACACACTCTCTGGTTACACAGTGTATGCACACACACTCTCTGGTTACACAGTGTATGCACACACACTCTCTGGTTACACAGTGTATGCACACACACTCTCTGGTTACACAGTGTATGCACACACACTCTCTGGTTACACAGTGTATGCACACACACTCTCTGGTTACACAGTGTATGCACACACACTCTCTGGTTACACAGTGTATGCACACACACTCTCTGGTTACAC
This sequence comes from Carcharodon carcharias, assembly GCF_017639515.1. Classification (NCBI taxonomy): domain Eukaryota; kingdom Metazoa; phylum Chordata; class Chondrichthyes; order Lamniformes; family Lamnidae; genus Carcharodon; species Carcharodon carcharias. Next base: position 10,161,205 of record NC_054471.1, read on the forward strand.
AGTGTATGCACACACACTCTCTGGTTACACAGTGTATGCACACACACTCTCTGGTTACACAGTGTATGCACACACACTCTCTGGTTACACAGTGTATGCACACACACTCTCTGGTTACACAGTGTATGCACACACACTCTCTGGTTACACAGTGTATGCACACACACTCTCTGGTTACACAGTGTATGCACACACACTCTCTGGTTACACAGTGTATGCACACACACTCTCTGGTTACACAGTGTATGCACACACACTCTCTGGTTACACAGTGTATGCACACACACTCTCTGGTTACACAGTGTATGCACACACACTCTCTGGTTACACAGTGTATGCACACACACTCTCTGGTTACACAGTGTATGCACACACACTCTCTGGTTACACAGTGTATGCACACACACTCTCTGGTTACACAGTGTATGCACACACACTCTCTGGTTACACAGTGTATGCACACACACTCTCTGGTTACACAGTGTATGCACACACACTCTCTGGTTACACAGTGTATGCACACACACTCTCTGGTTACACAGTGTATGCACACACACTCTCTGGTTACACAGTGTATGCACACACACTCTCTGGTTACACAGTGTATGCACACACACTCTCTGGTTACACAGTGTATGCACACACACTCTCTGGTTACACAGTGTATGCACACACACTCTCTGGTTACACAGTGTATGCACACACACTCTCTGGTTACACAGTGTATGCACACACACTCTCTGGTTACACAGTGTATGCACACACACTCTCTGGTTACACAGTGTATGCACACACACTCTCTGGTTACACAGTGTATGCACACACACTCTCTGGTTACACAGTGTATGCACACACACTCTCTGGTTACACAGTGTATGCACACACACTCTCTGGTTACACAGTGTATGCACACACACTCTCTGGTTACACAGTGTATGCACACACACTCTCTGGTTACACAGTGTATGCACACACACTCTCTGGTTACACAGTGTATGCACACACACTCTCTGGTTACACAGTGTATGCACACACACTCTCTGGTTACACAGTGTATGCACACACACTCTCTGGTTACACAGTGTATGCACACACACTCTCTGGTTACACAGTGTATGCACACACACTCTCTGGTTACACAGTGTATGCACACACACTCTCTGGTTACACAGTGTATGCACACACACTCTCTGGTTACACAGTGTATGCACACACACTCTCTGGTTACACAGTGTATGCACACACACTCTCTGGTTACACAGTGTATGCACACACACTCTCTGGTTACACAGTGTATGCACACACACTCTCTGGTTACACAGTGTATGCACACACACTCTCTGGTTACACAGTGTATGCACACACACTCTCTGGTTACACAGTGTATGCACACACACTCTCTGGTTACACAGTGTATGCACACACACTCTCTGGTTACACAGTGTATGCACACACACTCTCTGGTTACACAGTGTATGCACACACACTCTCTGGTTACACAGTGTATGCACACACACTCTCTGGTTACACAGTGTATGCACACACACTCTCTGGTTACACAGTGTATGCACACACACTCTCTGGTTACACAGTGTATGCACACACACTCTCTGGTTACACAGTGTATGCACACACACTCTCTGGTTACACAGTGTATGCACACACACTCTCTGGTTACACAGTGTATGCACACACACTCTCTGGTTACACAGTGTATGCACACACACTCTCTGGTTACACAGTGTATGCACACACACTCTCTGGTTACACAGTGTATGCACACACACTCTCTGGTTACACAGTGTATGCACACACACTCTCTGGTTACACAGTGTATGCACACACACTCTCTGGTTACACAGTGTATGCACACACACTCTCTGGTTACACAGTGTATGCACACACACTCTCTGGTTACACAGTGTATGCACACACACTCTCTGGTTACACAGTGTATGCACACACACTCTCTGGTTACACAGTGTATGCACACACACTCTCTGGTTACACAGTGTATGCACACACACTCTCTGGTTACACAGTGTATGCACACACACTCTCTGGTTACACAGTGTATGCACACACACTCTCTGGTTACACAGTGTATGCACACACACTCTCTGGTTACACAGTGTATGCACACACACTCTCTGGTTACACAGTGTATGCACACACACTCTCTGGTTACACAGTGTATGCACACACACTCTCTGGTTACACAGTGTATGCACACACACTCTCTGGTTACACAGTGTATGCACACACACTCTCTGGTTACACAGTGTATGCACACACACTCTCTGGTTACACAGTGTATGCACACACACTCTCTGGTTACACAGTGTATGCACACACACTCTCTGGTTACACAGTGTATGCACACACACTCTCTGGTTACACAGTGTATGCACACACACTCTCTGGTTACACAGTGTATGCACACACACTCTCTGGTTACACAGTGTATGCACACACACTCTCTGGTTACACAGTGTATGCACACACACTCTCTGGTTACACAGTGTATGCACACACACTCTCTGGTTACACAGTGTATGCACACACACTCTCTGGTTACACAGTGTATGCACACACACTCTCTGGTTACACAGTGTATGCACACACACTCTCTGGTTACACAGTGTATGCACACACACTCTCTGGTTACACAGTGTATGCACACACACTCTCTGGTTACACAGTGTATGCACACACACTCTCTGGTTACACAGTGTATGCACACACACTCTCTGGTTACACAGTGTATGCACACACACTCTCTGGTTACACAGTGTATGCACACACACTCTCTGGTTACACAGTGTATGCACACACACTCTCTGGTTACACAGTGTATGCACACACACTCTCTGGTTACACAGTGTATGCACACACACTCTCTGGTTACACAGTGTATGCACACACACTCTCTGGTTACACAGTGTATGCACACACACTCTCTGGTTACACAGTGTATGCACACACACTCTCTGGTTACACAGTGTATGCACACACACTCTCTGGTTACACAGTGTATGCACACACACTCTCTGGTTACACAGTGTATGCACACACACTCTCTGGTTACACAGTGTATGCACACACACTCTCTGGTTACACAGTGTATGCACACACACTCTCTGGTTACACAGTGTATGCACACACACTCTCTGGTTACACAGTGTATGCACACACACTCTCTGGTTACACAGTGTATGCACACACACTCTCTGGTTACACAGTGTATGCACACACACTCTCTGGTTACACAGTGTATGCACACACACTCTCTGGTTACACAGTGTATGCACACACACTCTCTGGTTACACAGTGTATGCACACACACTCTCTGGTTACACAGTGTATGCACACACACTCTCTGGTTACACAGTGTATGCACACACACTCTCTGGTTACACAGTGTATGCACACACACTCTCTGGTTACACAGTGTATGCACACACACTCTCTGGTTACACAGTGTATGCACACACACTCTCTGGTTACACAGTGTATGCACACACACTCTCTGGTTACACAGTGTATGCACACACACTCTCTGGTTACACAGTGTATGCACACACACTCTCTGGTTACACAGTGTATGCACACACACTCTCTGGTTACACAGTGTATGCACACACACTCTCTGGTTACACAGTGTATGCACACACACTCTCTGGTTACACAGTGTATGCACACACACTCTCTGGTTACACAGTGTATGCACACACACTCTCTGGTTACACAGTGTATGCACACACACTCTCTGGTTACACAGTGTATGCACACACACTCTCTGGTTACACAGTGTATGCACACACACTCTCTGGTTACACAGTGTATGCACACACACTCTCTGGTTACACAGTGTATGCACACACACTCTCTGGTTACACAGTGTATGCACACACACTCTCTGGTTACACAGTGTATGCACACACACTCTCTGGTTACACAGTGTATGCACACACACTCTCTGGTTACACAGTGTATGCACACACACTCTCTGGTTACACAGTGTATGCACACACACTCTCTGGTTACACAGTGTATGCACACACACTCTCTGGTTACACAGTGTATGCACACACACTCTCTGGTTACACAGTGTATGCACACACACTCTCTGGTTACACAGTGTATGCACACACACTCTCTGGTTACACAGTGTATGCACACACACTCTCTGGTTACACAGTGTATGCACACACACTCTCTGGTTACACAGTGTATGCACACACACTCTCTGGTTACACAGTGTATGCACACACACTCTCTGGTTACACAGTGTATGCACACACACTCTCTGGTTACACAGTGTATGCACACACACTCTCTGGTTACACAGTGTATGCACACACACTCTCTGGTTACACAGTGTATGCACACACACTCTCTGGTTACACAGTGTATGCACACACACTCTCTGGTTACACAGTGTATGCACACACACTCTCTGGTTACACAGTGTATGCACACACACTCTCTGGTTACACAGTGTATGCACACACACTCTCTGGTTACACAGTGTATGCACACACACTCTCTGGTTACACAGTGTATGCACACACACTCTCTGGTTACACAGTGTATGCACACACACTCTCTGGTTACACAGTGTATGCACACACACTCTCTGGTTACACAGTGTATGCACACACACTCTCTGGTTACACAGTGTATGCACACACACTCTCTGGTTACACAGTGTATGCACACACACTCTCTGGTTACACAGTGTATGCACACACACTCTCTGGTTACACAGTGTATGCACACACACTCTCTGGTTACACAGTGTATGCACACACACTCTCTGGTTACACAGTGTATGCACACACACTCTCTGGTTACACAGTGTATGCACACACACTCTCTGGTTACACAGTGTATGCACACACACTCTCTGGTTACACAGTGTATGCACACACACTCTCTGGTTACACAGTGTATGCACACACACTCTCTGGTTACACAGTGTATGCACACACACTCTCTGGTTACACAGTGTATGCACACACACTCTCTGGTTACACAGTGTATGCACACACACTCTCTGGTTACACAGTGTATGCACACACACTCTCTGGTTACACAGTGTATGCACACACACTCTCTGGTTACACAGTGTATGCACACACACTCTCTGGTTACACAGTGTATGCACACACACTCTCTGGTTACACAGTGTATGCACACACACTCTCTGGTTACACAGTGTATGCACACACACTCTCTGGTTACACAGTGTATGCACACACACTCTCTGGTTACACAGTGTATGCACACACACTCTCTGGTTACACAGTGTATGCACACACACTCTCTGGTTACACAGTGTATGCACACACACTCTCTGGTTACACAGTGTATGCACACACACTCTCTGGTTACACAGTGTATGCACACACACTCTCTGGTTACACAGTGTATGCACACACACTCTCTGGTTACACAGTGTATGCACACACACTCTCTGGTTACACAGTGTATGCACACACACTCTCTGGTTACACAGTGTATGCACACACACTCTCTGGTTACACAGTGTATGCACACACACTCTCTGGTTACACAGTGTATGCACACACACTCTCTGGTTACACAGTGTATGCACACACACTCTCTGGTTACACAGTGTATGCACACACACTCTCTGGTTACACAGTGTATGCACACACACTCTCTGGTTACACAGTGTATGCACACACACTCTCTGGTTACACAGTGTATGCACACACACTCTCTGGTTACACAGTGTATGCACACACACTCTCTGGTTACACAGTGTATGCACACACACTCTCTGGTTACACAGTGTATGCACACACACTCTCTGGTTACACAGTGTATGCACACACACTCTCTGGTTACACAGTGTATGCACACACACTCTCTGGTTACACAGTGTATGCACACACACTCTCTGGTTACACAGTGTATGCACACACACTCTCTGGTTACACAGTGTATGCACACACACTCTCTGGTTACACAGTGTATGCACACACACTCTCTGGTTACACAGTGTATGCACACACACTCTCTGGTTACACAGTGTATGCACACACACTCTCTGGTTACACAGTGTATGCACACACACTCTCTGGTTACACAGTGTATGCACACACACTCTCTGGTTACACAGTGTATGCACACACACTCTCTGGTTACACAGTGTATGCACACACACTCTCTGGTTACACAGTGTATGCACACACACTCTCTGGTTACACAGTGTATGCACACACACTCTCTGGTTACACAGTGTATGCACACACACTCTCTGGTTACACAGTGTATGCACACACACTCTCTGGTTACACAGTGTATGCACACACACTCTCTGGTTACACAGTGTATGCACACACACTCTCTGGTTACACAGTGTATGCACACACACTCTCTGGTTACACAGTGTATGCACACACACTCTCTGGTTACACAGTGTATGCACACACACTCTCTGGTTACACAGTGTATGCACACACACTCTCTGGTTACACAGTGTATGCACACACACTCTCTGGTTACACAGTGTATGCACACACACTCTCTGGTTACACAGTGTATGCACACACACTCTCTGGTTACACAGTGTATGCACACACACTCTCTGGTTACACAGTGTATGCACACACACTCTCTGGTTACACAGTGTATGCACACACACTCTCTGGTTACACAGTGTATGCACACACACTCTCTGGTTACACAGTGTATGCACACACACTCTCTGGTTACACAGTGTATGCACACACACTCTCTGGTTACACAGTGTATGCACACACACTCTCTGGTTACACAGTGTATGCACACACACTCTCTGGTTACACAGTGTATGCACACACACTCTCTGGTTACACAGTGTATGCACACACACTCTCTGGTTACACAGTGTATGCACACACACTCTCTGGTTACACAGTGTATGCACACACACTCTCTGGTTACACAGTGTATGCACACACACTCTCTGGTTACACAGTGTATGCACACACACTCTCTGGTTACACAGTGTATGCACACACACTCTCTGGTTACACAGTGTATGCACACACACTCTCTGGTTACACAGTGTATGCACACACACTCTCTGGTTACACAGTGTATGCACACACACTCTCTGGTTACACAGTGTATGCACACACACTCTCTGGTTACACAGTGTATGCACACACACTCTCTGGTTACACAGTGTATGCACACACACTCTCTGGTTACACAGTGTATGCACACACACTCTCTGGTTACACAGTGTATGCACACACACTCTCTGGTTACACAGTGTATGCACACACACTCTCTGGTTACACAGTGTATGCACACACACTCTCTGGTTACACAGTGTATGCACACACACTCTCTGGTTACACAGTGTATGCACACACACTCTCTGGTTACACAGTGTATGCACACACACTCTCTGGTTACACAGTGTATGCACACACACTCTCTGGTTACACAGTGTATGCACACACACTCTCTGGTTACACAGTGTATGCACACACACTCTCTGGTTACACAGTGTATGCACACACACTCTCTGGTTACACAGTGTATGCACACACACTCTCTGGTTACACAGTGTATGCACACACACTCTCTGGTTACACAGTGTATGCACACACACTCTCTGGTTACACAGTGTATGCACACACACTCTCTGGTTACACAGTGTATGCACACACACTCTCTGGTTACACAGTGTATGCACACACACTCTCTGGTTACACAGTGTATGCACACACACTCTCTGGTTACACAGTGTATGCACACACACTCTCTGGTTACACAGTGTATGCACACACACTCTCTGGTTACACAGTGTATGCACACACACTCTCTGGTTACACAGTGTATGCACACACACTCTCTGGTTACACAGTGTATGCACACACACTCTCTGGTTACACAGTGTATGCACACACACTCTCTGGTTACACAGTGTATGCACACACACTCTCTGGTTACACAGTGTATGCACACACACTCTCTGGTTACACAGTGTATGCACACACACTCTCTGGTTACACAGTGTATGCACACACACTCTCTGGTTACACAGTGTATGCACACACACTCTCTGGTTACACAGTGTATGCACACACACTCTCTGGTTACACAGTGTATGCACACACACTCTCTGGTTACACAGTGTATGCACACACACTCTCTGGTTACACAGTGTATGCACACACACTCTCTGGTTACACAGTGTATGCACACACACTCTCTGGTTACACAGTGTATGCACACACACTCTCTGGTTACACAGTGTATGCACACACACTCTCTGGTTACACAGTGTATGCACACACACTCTCTGGTTACACAGTGTATGCACACACACTCTCTGGTTACACAGTGTATGCACACACACTCTCTGGTTACACAGTGTATGCACACACACTCTCTGGTTACACAGTGTATGCACACACACTCTCTGGTTACACAGTGTATGCACACACACTCTCTGGTTACACAGTGTATGCACACACACTCTCTGGTTACACAGTGTATGCACACACACTCTCTGGTTACACAGTGTATGCACACACACTCTCTGGTTACACAGTGTATGCACACACACTCTCTGGTTACACAGTGTATGCACACACACTCTCTGGTTACACAGTGTATGCACACACACTCTCTGGTTACACAGTGTATGCACACACACTCTCTGGTTACACAGTGTATGCACACACACTCTCTGGTTACACAGTGTATGCACACACACTCTCTGGTTACACAGTGTATGCACACACACTCTCTGGTTACACAGTGTATGCACACACACTCTCTGGTTACACAGTGTATGCACACACACTCTCTGGTTACACAGTGTATGCACACACACTCTCTGGTTACACAGTGTATGCACACACACTCTCTGGTTACACAGTGTATGCACACACACTCTCTGGTTACACAGTGTATGCACACACACTCTCTGGTTACACAGTGTATGCACACACACTCTCTGGTTACACAGTGTATGCACACACACTCTCTGGTTACACAGTGTATGCACACACACTCTCTGGTTACACAGTGTATGCACACACACTCTCTGGTTACACAGTGTATGCACACACACTCTCTGGTTACACAGTGTATGCACACACACTCTCTGGTTACACAGTGTATGCACACACACTCTCTGGTTACACAGTGTATGCACACACACTCTCTGGTTACACAGTGTATGCACACACACTCTCTGGTTACACAGTGTATGCACACACACTCTCTGGTTACACAGTGTATGCACACACACTCTCTGGTTACACAGTGTATGCACACACACTCTCTGGTTACACAGTGTATGCACACACACTCTCTGGTTACACAGTGTATGCACACACACTCTCTGGTTACACAGTGTATGCACACACACTCTCTGGTTACACAGTGTATGCACACACACTCTCTGGTTACACAGTGTATGCACACACACTCTCTGGTTACACAGTGTATGCACACACACTCTCTGGTTACACAGTGTATGCACACACACTCTCTGGTTACACAGTGTATGCACACACACTCTCTGGTTACACAGTGTATGCACACACACTCTCTGGTTACACAGTGTATGCACACACACTCTCTGGTTACACAGTGTATGCACACACACTCTCTGGTTACACAGTGTATGCACACACACTCTCTGGTTACACAGTGTATGCACACACACTCTCTGGTTACACAGTGTATGCACACACACTCTCTGGTTACACAGTGTATGCACACACACTCTCTGGTTACACAGTGTATGCACACACACTCTCTGGTTACACAGTGTATGCACACACACTCTCTGGTTACACAGTGTATGCACACACACTCTCTGGTTACACAGTGTATGCACACACACTCTCTGGTTACACAGTGTATGCACACACACTCTCTGGTTACACAGTGTATGCACACACACTCTCTGGTTACACAGTGTATGCACACACACTCTCTGGTTACACAGTGTATGCACACACACTCTCTGGTTACACAGTGTATGCACACACACTCTCTGGTTACACAGTGTATGCACACACACTCTCTGGTTACACAGTGTATGCACACACACTCTCTGGTTACACAGTGTATGCACACACACTCTCTGGTTACACAGTGTATGCACACACACTCTCTGGTTACACAGTGTATGCACACACACTCTCTGGTTACACAGTGTATGCACACACACTCTCTGGTTACACAGTGTATGCACACACACTCTCTGGTTACACAGTGTATGCACACACACTCTCTGGTTACACAGTGTATGCACACACACTCTCTGGTTACACAGTGTATGCACACACACTCTCTGGTTACACAGTGTATGCACACACACTCTCTGGTTACACAGTGTATGCACACACACTCTCTGGTTACACAGTGTATGCACACACACTCTCTGGTTACACAGTGTATGCACACACACTCTCTGGTTACACAGTGTATGCACACACACTCTCTGGTTACACAGTGTATGCACACACACTCTCTGGTTACACAGTGTATGCACACACACTCTCTGGTTACACAGTGTATGCACACACACTCTCTGGTTACACAGTGTATGCACACACACTCTCTGGTTACACAGTGTATGCACACACACTCTCTGGTTACACAGTGTATGCACACACACTCTCTGGTTACACAGTGTATGCACACACACTCTCTGGTTACACAGTGTATGCACACACACTCTCTGGTTACACAGTGTATGCACACACACTCTCTGGTTACACAGTGTATGCACACACACTCTCTGGTTACACAGTGTATGCACACACACTCTCTGGTTACACAGTGTATGCACACACACTCTCTGGTTACACAGTGTATGCACACACACTCTCTGGTTACACAGTGTATGCACACACACTCTCTGGTTACACAGTGTATGCACACACACTCTCTGGTTACACAGTGTATGCACACACACTCTCTGGTTACACAGTGTATGCACACACACTCTCTGGTTACACAGTGTATGCACACACACTCTCTGGTTACACAGTGTATGCACACACACTCTCTGGTTACACAGTGTATGCACACACACTCTCTGGTTACACAGTGTATGCACACACACTCTCTGGTTACACAGTGTATGCACACACACTCTCTGGTTACACAGTGTATGCACACACACTCTCTGGTTACACAGTGTATGCACACACACTCTCTGGTTACACAGTGTATGCACACACACTCTCTGGTTACACAGTGTATGCACACACACTCTCTGGTTACACAGTGTATGCACACACACTCTCTGGTTACACAGTGTATGCACACACACTCTCTGGTTACACAGTGTATGCACACACACTCTCTGGTTACACAGTGTATGCACACACACTCTCTGGTTACACAGTGTATGCACACACACTCTCTGGTTACACAGTGTATGCACACACACTCTCTGGTTACACAGTGTATGCACACACACTCTCTGGTTACACAGTGTATGCACACACACTCTCTGGTTACACAGTGTATGCACACACACTCTCTGGTTACACAGTGTATGCACACACACTCTCTGGTTACACAGTGTATGCACACACACTCTCTGGTTACACAGTGTATGCACACACACTCTCTGGTTACACAGTGTATGCACACACACTCTCTGGTTACACAGTGTATGCACACACACTCTCTGGTTACACAGTGTATGCACACACACTCTCTGGTTACACAGTGTATGCACACACACTCTCTGGTTACACAGTGTATGCACACACACTCTCTGGTTACACAGTGTATGCACACACACTCTCTGGTTACACAGTGTATGCACACACACTCTCTGGTTACACAGTGTATGCACACACACTCTCTGGTTACACAGTGTATGCACACACACTCTCTGGTTACACAGTGTATGCACACACACTCTCTGGTTACACAGTGTATGCACACACACTCTCTGGTTACACAGTGTATGCACACACACTCTCTGGTTACACAGTGTATGCACACACACTCTCTGGTTACACAGTGTATGCACACACACTCTCTGGTTACACAGTGTATGCACACACACTCTCTGGTTACACAGTGTATGCACACACACTCTCTGGTTACACAGTGTATGCACACACACTCTCTGGTTACACAGTGTATGCACACACACTCTCTGGTTACACAGTGTATGCACACACACTCTCTGGTTACACAGTGTATGCACACACACTCTCTGGTTACACAGTGTATGCACACACACTCTCTGGTTACACAGTGTATGCACACACACTCTCTGGTTACACAGTGTATGCACACACACTCTCTGGTTACACAGTGTATGCACACACACTCTCTGGTTACACAGTGTATGCACACACACTCTCTGGTTACACAGTGTATGCACACACACTCTCTGGTTACACAGTGTATGCACACACACTCTCTGGTTACACAGTGTATGCACACACACTCTCTGGTTACACAGTGTATGCACACACACTCTCTGGTTACACAGTGTATGCACACACACTCTCTGGTTACACAGTGTATGCACACACACTCTCTGGTTACACAGTGTATGCACACACACTCTCTGGTTACACAGTGTATGCACACACACTCTCTGGTTACACAGTGTATGCACACACACTCTCTGGTTACACAGTGTATGCACACACACTCTCTGGTTACACAGTGTATGCACACACACTCTCTGGTTACACAGTGTATGCACACACACTCTCTGGTTACACAGTGTATGCACACACACTCTCTGGTTACACAGTGTATGCACACACACTCTCTGGTTACACAGTGTATGCACACACACTCTCTGGTTACACAGTGTATGCACACACACTCTCTGGTTACACAGTGTATGCACACACACTCTCTGGTTACACAGTGTATGCACACACACTCTCTGGTTACACAGTGTATGCACACACACTCTCTGGTTACACAGTGTATGCACACACACTCTCTGGTTACACAGTGTATGCACACACACTCTCTGGTTACACAGTGTATGCACACACACTCTCTGGTTACACAGTGTATGCACACACACTCTCTGGTTACACAGTGTATGCACACACACTCTCTGGTTACACAGTGTATGCACACACACTCTCTGGTTACACAGTGTATGCACACACACTCTCTGGTTACACAGTGTATGCACACACACTCTCTGGTTACACAGTGTATGCACACACACTCTCTGGTTACACAGTGTATGCACACACACTCTCTGGTTACACAGTGTATGCACACACACTCTCTGGTTACACAGTGTATGCACACACACTCTCTGGTTACACAGTGTATGCACACACACTCTCTGGTTACACAGTGTATGCACACACACTCTCTGGTTACACAGTGTATGCACACACACTCTCTGGTTACACAGTGTATGCACACACACTCTCTGGTTACACAGTGTATGCACACACACTCTCTGGTTACACAGTGTATGCACACACACTCTCTGGTTACACAGTGTATGCACACACACTCTCTGGTTACACAGTGTATGCACACACACTCTCTGGTTACACAGTGTATGCACACACACTCTCTGGTTACACAGTGTATGCACACACACTCTCTGGTTACACAGTGTATGCACACACACTCTCTGGTTACACAGTGTATGCACACACACTCTCTGGTTACACAGTGTATGCACACACACTCTCTGGTTACACAGTGTATGCACACACACTCTCTGGTTACACAGTGTATGCACACACACTCTCTGGTTACACAGTGTATGCACACACACTCTCTGGTTACACAGTGTATGCACACACACTCTCTGGTTACACAGTGTATGCACACACACTCTCTGGTTACACAGTGTATGCACACACACTCTCTGGTTACACAGTGTATGCACACACACTCTCTGGTTACACAGTGTATGCACACACACTCTCTGGTTACACAGTGTATGCACACACACTCTCTGGTTACACAGTGTATGCACACACACTCTCTGGTTACACAGTGTATGCACACACACTCTCTGGTTACACAGTGTATGCACACACACTCTCTGGTTACACAGTGTATGCACACACACTCTCTGGTTACACAGTGTATGCACACACACTCTCTGGTTACACAGTGTATGCACACACACTCTCTGGTTACACAGTGTATGCACACACACTCTCTGGTTACACAGTGTATGCACACACACTCTCTGGTTACACAGTGTATGCACACACACTCTCTGGTTACACAGTGTATGCACACACACTCTCTGGTTACACAGTGTATGCACACACACTCTCTGGTTACACAGTGTATGCACACACACTCTCTGGTTACACAGTGTATGCACACACACTCTCTGGTTACACAGTGTATGCACACACACTCTCTGGTTACACAGTGTATGCACACACACTCTCTGGTTACACAGTGTATGCACACACACTCTCTGGTTACACAGTGTATGCACACACACTCTCTGGTTACACAGTGTATGCACACACACTCTCTGGTTACACAGTGTATGCACACACACTCTCTGGTTACACAGTGTATGCACACACACTCTCTGGTTACACAGTGTATGCACACACACTCTCTGGTTACACAGTGTATGCACACACACTCTCTGGTTACACAGTGTATGCACACACACTCTCTGGTTACACAGTGTATGCACACACACTCTCTGGTTACACAGTGTATGCACACACACTCTCTGGTTACACAGTGTATGCACACACACTCTCTGGTTACACAGTGTATGCACACACACTCTCTGGTTACACAGTGTATGCACACACACTCTCTGGTTACACAGTGTATGCACACACACTCTCTGGTTACACAGTGTATGCACACACACTCTCTGGTTACACAGTGTATGCACACACACTCTCTGGTTACACAGTGTATGCACACACACTCTCTGGTTACACAGTGTATGCACACACACTCTCTGGTTACACAGTGTATGCACACACACTCTCTGGTTACACAGTGTATGCACACACACTCTCTGGTTACACAGTGTATGCACACACACTCTCTGGTTACACAGTGTATGCACACACACTCTCTGGTTACACAGTGTATGCACACACACTCTCTGGTTACACAGTGTATGCACACACACTCTCTGGTTACACAGTGTATGCACACACACTCTCTGGTTACACAGTGTATGCACACACACTCTCTGGTTACACAGTGTATGCACACACACTCTCTGGTTACACAGTGTATGCACACACACTCTCTGGTTACACAGTGTATGCACACACACTCTCTGGTTACACAGTGTATGCACACACACTCTCTGGTTACACAGTGTATGCACACACACTCTCTGGTTACACAGTGTATGCACACACACTCTCTGGTTACACAGTGTATGCACACACACTCTCTGGTTACACAGTGTATGCACACACACTCTCTGGTTACACAGTGTATGCACACACACTCTCTGGTTACACAGTGTATGCACACACACTCTCTGGTTACACAGTGTATGCACACACACTCTCTGGTTACACAGTGTATGCACACACACTCTCTGGTTACACAGTGTATGCACACACACTCTCTGGTTACACAGTGTATGCACACACACTCTCTGGTTACACAGTGTATGCACACACACTCTCTGGTTACACAGTGTATGCACACACACTCTCTGGTTACACAGTGTATGCACACACACTCTCTGGTTACACAGTGTATGCACACACACTCTCTGGTTACACAGTGTATGCACACACACTCTCTGGTTACACAGTGTATGCACACACACTCTCTGGTTACACAGTGTATGCACACACACTCTCTGGTTACACAGTGTATGCACACACACTCTCTGGTTACACAGTGTATGCACACACACTCTCTGGTTACACAGTGTATGCACACACACTCTCTGGTTACACAGTGTATGCACACACACTCTCTGGTTACACAGTGTATGCACACACACTCTCTGGTTACACAGTGTATGCACACACACTCTCTGGTTACACAGTGTATGCACACACACTCTCTGGTTACACAGTGTATGCACACACACTCTCTGGTTACACAGTGTATGCACACACACTCTCTGGTTACACAGTGTATGCACACACACTCTCTGGTTACACAGTGTATGCACACACACTCTCTGGTTACACAGTGTATGCACACACACTCTCTGGTTACACAGTGTATGCACACACACTCTCTGGTTACACAGTGTATGCACACACACTCTCTGGTTACACAGTGTATGCACACACACTCTCTGGTTACACAGTGTATGCACACACACTCTCTGGTTACACAGTGTATGCACACACACTCTCTGGTTACACAGTGTATGCACACACACTCTCTGGTTACACAGTGTATGCACACACACTCTCTGGTTACACAGTGTATGCACACACACTCTCTGGTTACACAGTGTATGCACACACACTCTCTGGTTACACAGTGTATGCACACACACTCTCTGGTTACACAGTGTATGCACACACACTCTCTGGTTACACAGTGTATGCACACACACTCTCTGGTTACACAGTGTATGCACACACACTCTCTGGTTACACAGTGTATGCACACACACTCTCTGGTTACACAGTGTATGCACACACACTCTCTGGTTACACAGTGTATGCACACACACTCTCTGGTTACACAGTGTATGCACACACACTCTCTGGTTACACAGTGTATGCACACACACTCTCTGGTTACACAGTGTATGCACACACACTCTCTGGTTACACAGTGTATGCACACACACTCTCTGGTTACACAGTGTATGCACACACACTCTCTGGTTACACAGTGTATGCACACACACTCTCTGGTTACACAGTGTATGCACACACACTCTCTGGTTACACAGTGTATGCACACACACTCTCTGGTTACACAGTGTATGCACACACACTCTCTGGTTACACAGTGTATGCACACACACTCTCTGGTTACACAGTGTATGCACACACACTCTCTGGTTACACAGTGTATGCACACACACTCTCTGGTTACACAGTGTATGCACACACACTCTCTGGTTACACAGTGTATGCACACACACTCTCTGGTTACACAGTGTATGCACACACACTCTCTGGTTACACAGTGTATGCACACACACTCTCTGGTTACACAGTGTATGCACACACACTCTCTGGTTACACAGTGTATGCACACACACTCTCTGGTTACACAGTGTATGCACACACACTCTCTGGTTACACAGTGTATGCACACACACTCTCTGGTTACACAGTGTATGCACACACACTCTCTGGTTACACAGTGTATGCACACACACTCTCTGGTTACACAGTGTATGCACACACACTCTCTGGTTACACAGTGTATGCACACACACTCTCTGGTTACACAGTGTATGCACACACACTCTCTGGTTACACAGTGTATGCACACACACTCTCTGGTTACACAGTGTATGCACACACACTCTCTGGTTACACAGTGTATGCACACACACTCTCTGGTTACACAGTGTATGCACACACACTCTCTGGTTACACAGTGTATGCACACACACTCTCTGGTTACACAGTGTATGCACACACACTCTCTGGTTACACAGTGTATGCACACACACTCTCTGGTTACACAGTGTATGCACACACACTCTCTGGTTACACAGTGTATGCACACACACTCTCTGGTTACACAGTGTATGCACACACACTCTCTGGTTACACAGTGTATGCACACACACTCTCTGGTTACACAGTGTATGCACACACACTCTCTGGTTACACAGTGTATGCACACACACTCTCTGGTTACACAGTGTATGCACACACACTCTCTGGTTACACAGTGTATGCACACACACTCTCTGGTTACACAGTGTATGCACACACACTCTCTGGTTACACAGTGTATGCACACACACTCTCTGGTTACACAGTGTATGCACACACACTCTCTGGTTACACAGTGTATGCACACACACTCTCTGGTTACACAGTGTATGCACACACACTCTCTGGTTACACAGTGTATGCACACACACTCTCTGGTTACACAGTGTATGCACACACACTCTC
Organism: Carcharodon carcharias; assembly: GCF_017639515.1. Taxonomy (NCBI): domain Eukaryota; kingdom Metazoa; phylum Chordata; class Chondrichthyes; order Lamniformes; family Lamnidae; genus Carcharodon; species Carcharodon carcharias. Next base: position 10,179,286 of record NC_054471.1, read on the forward strand.
TGGTTACACAGTGTATGCACACACACTCTCTGGTTACACAGTGTATGCACACACACTCTCTGGTTACACAGTGTATGCACACACACTCTCTGGTTACACAGTGTATGCACACACACTCTCTGGTTACACAGTGTATGCACACACACTCTCTGGTTACACAGTGTATGCACACACACTCTCTGGTTACACAGTGTATGCACACACACTCTCTGGTTACACAGTGTATGCACACACACTCTCTGGTTACACAGTGTATGCACACACACTCTCTGGTTACACAGTGTATGCACACACACTCTCTGGTTACACAGTGTATGCACACACACTCTCTGGTTACACAGTGTATGCACACACACTCTCTGGTTACACAGTGTATGCACACACACTCTCTGGTTACACAGTGTATGCACACACACTCTCTGGTTACACAGTGTATGCACACACACTCTCTGGTTACACAGTGTATGCACACACACTCTCTGGTTACACAGTGTATGCACACACACTCTCTGGTTACACAGTGTATGCACACACACTCTCTGGTTACACAGTGTATGCACACACACTCTCTGGTTACACAGTGTATGCACACACACTCTCTGGTTACACAGTGTATGCACACACACTCTCTGGTTACACAGTGTATGCACACACACTCTCTGGTTACACAGTGTATGCACACACACTCTCTGGTTACACAGTGTATGCACACACACTCTCTGGTTACACAGTGTATGCACACACACTCTCTGGTTACACAGTGTATGCACACACACTCTCTGGTTACACAGTGTATGCACACACACTCTCTGGTTACACAGTGTATGCACACACACTCTCTGGTTACACAGTGTATGCACACACACTCTCTGGTTACACAGTGTATGCACACACACTCTCTGGTTACACAGTGTATGCACACACACTCTCTGGTTACACTTGTATGCCACACACACTCTCTGGTTACACAGTGTATGCACACACACTCTCGGTTACACAGAGTATGACACAACACTCTCTCGGTTACACAGAATATGACACACACTCTCTGGTTACACAGTGTATGCACACACACTCTCTGGTTACACAGTGTATGCACACACACTCTCCTGGTTACACAGTGTATGCACACACAATCTCTGGTTACACAGTGTATGCACACTACACTCTCTGGTTACACAGTGTATGCACACACTCTCTGGTTACACAGTGAATACACACACACTCTCTGGTTATCAACAGTGAATGCACACACTCTCTCTGGTTACACAGTGTATGCAACACACACTTCTGGTTACCAAGAGAATGCACACACACTCTGGTTACAACAGTGAATGCACACACACTCTCTGGTTACACAGTGTATGCACAACACATCTCTGGTTAACAGTGTATTCACACTCACTCTCTGGTTACACAGTGTAATGCACACACACTCTCTGGTTACACAGGTGTATGCACACACACTCTCTGGTCTACACAGTGTAATGCACACACACTCATCTGGTTACACAGTGTACGCACACACACTCTCTGGTTACACAGTGTACTCACACACACTGCTCTGGTTATCACAGTGTATGCTCACGACACTCTATGGTTACACTGTGTATGCACACACACTCTCTGGTTACACAGTGAATACAAACACACTCTCTGGTTACACAGAGAATGCACACACACTCTCTGGTTACACAGTGTATGCACACACACTCTCTGGTTACACACTATATGCACACACACTCTCTGGTCAAACAGTGTATGCACACACACCTCTGGTTACACAGAGTATGCACACACACTCTCTGGTTACACGTGATGCACACACACTCTCTGGTTACACAGTGTATGCACACACACTCTCTGGTTACACAGTGTATGCACCACACCACCTCTCTGGTTACACAGTGTATGCACACAGCACTCTCTGGTTACACAGTGAATACACACACACTCTCGGTTACACAGTGTATGTCACACACACTCTCTGGTTACACAGGTATGCACACACCACTCTCTGGTTACAACAGATGTATGCACACACACTCTCTGGTTACACAGAGTATGCACACACACTCTCTGGTTACACAGTGTATACACACACACTCTCTGGTTACACGGAGTATGCACACACACTCTTGGTTACACAGTGTATGCACACACACTCTCTGGTTACACAGTGTATGCACACACACTCTCTGGTTACACAGTGTATACACACACACTCTCTGGTTACACAGTGAATACACACACACTCTCTGGTTACACAGAGTATGCACACACACTCTCTGGTTACACAGTGTATTACACACACACTCTCTGGTTACACAGTGTATACACACACACTCTCTGGTTACACAGTGTATGCACACACACTCTCTGGTTACACAGTGAATACACCACACACTCTCGGTTACACAGTGAATGACACACACTCTCTGGTTACACAGAGTATGCACACGCACTCTCTGGTTACACAGTGTATGCACACCCACTCTCTGGTTACACAGTGTATGCACACACACTCTCTGGTTACACAGTGAATAGCACACACTCTCTGGTTACCACAGTGAATGCACACACACTCTCTGGTTACACGGTGTATGCACACACACTCTCTGGTTACACAGTGTATGCACACACACTCTCTGGTTACACAGAGTATGCACACACACTCTCTGGTTACACAGTGTATGCACACACACTCTCTGGTTACACAGAGTATGCACACACACTCTCTGGTTACACAGAGTATGCACACACACTCTCTGGTTACACAGAGTATGCACACACTCTCTGGTTACCCAGTGTATGCACACACACTCTCTGGTTACACAGAGTATGCACACACACTCTCTGGTTACACAGAGTATGCACACACACTCTCTGGTTACACAGTGTATGCACAACACACTCTCTGGTTACACAGTGTATGCACACACACTCTCTGGTTACACAGTGTATGCACCACACACTCACTGGTTACACAGAGTATGCACACACACTCTCTGGTTACACAGTGTATGCACACACAATCTCTGGTTACACAGTGAATACACACACACTCTCTGGTTACACAGTGAATACCCACATACTCTCTGGTTACACAGAGTATTCACACACACTCTCTGGTTACACAGTGAATGCACACACACTCTCTGGTTACACAGTGAATACACACACTCTCTGGTTACACAGTGTATGCACACACACTCTCTGGTTACACAGAGTATGCACACACACTCTCTGGTTACACAGAGTATGCACACACACTCTCTGGTTACACAGAGTATGCACACACACTCTCTGGTTACACAGTGAATGCACACACACTCTCTGGTTACACAGTGTATGCACACACACTCTCTGGTTACACAGAGTATGCACACACACTCTCTGGTTACACAGTGTATGCACACACACTCTCTGGTTACACAGTGTATGCACACACACTCTCTGGTTACACAGTGTATGCACACACACTCTCTGGTTACACAGAGTATGCTCACACACTCTCTGGTTACACAGTGAATACACACACACTCTCTGGTTACACAGAGTATGCACACACACTCTCTGGTTACACAGTGTATGCACACACTCTCTGGTTACACAGTGTATGCACACACACTCTCTGGTTACACAGTGTATGCACACACACTCTCTGGTTACACAGTGAATAGACACACACTCTCTGGTTACACAGTGTATGCACACACACTCTCTGGTTACACAGTGTATGCACACACACTCTCTGGTTACACAGTGTATGCACACACACTCTCTGGTTACACAGAGTATGCACACACACTCTCTGGTTACACAGTGTATGCACACACACTCTCTGGTTACACAGTGTATGCACACACACTCTCTGGTTACACAGTGTATGCACACACACTCTCTGGTTACACAGTGTATGCACACACACTCTCTGGTTACACAGAGTATGCACACAAACTCTCTGGTTACACAGTGTATGCACACACACTCTCTGGTTACACAGTGTATGCACACACACTCTCTGGTTACACAGTGTATACACACACACTCTCTGGTTACACAGTGTATGCACACACACTCTCTGGTTACACAGTGTATGCACACACACTCTCTGGTTACACAGTGTATGCACACACACTCTCTGGTTACACAGAGTATGCACACACACTCTCTGGTTACACAGAGTATGCACACACACTCTCTGGTTACACAGTGTATGCACACACACTCTCTGGTTACACAGTGTATGCACACACACTCTCTGGTTACACAGTGTATGCACACACACTCTCTGGTTACACAGTGTATGCACACACACTCTCTGGTTACACAGTGTATGCACACACACTCTCTGGTTACACAGTGAATACACACACACTCTCTGGTTACACAGTGAATTCACACACACTCTCTGGTTACACAGTGTATGCACACACACTCTCTGGTTACACAGAGTATGCACACACACTCTCTGGTTACACAGAGTATGCACACACACTCTCTGGTTACACAGTGTATGCACACACACTCTCTGGTTACACAGTGTATTCACACACACTCTCTGGTTACACAGTGTATGCACACACACTCTCTGGTTACACAGAGTATGCACACACACTCTCTGGTTACACAGTGTATGCACACACACTCTCTGGTTACACAGTGAATACACACACACTCTCTGGTTACACAGTGTATGCACACACACTCTCTGGTACACAGTGTATGCACACACACTCTCTGGTTACACAGAGTATGCTCACACACTCTCTGGTTACACAGTGTATGCACACACACTCTCTGGTTACACAGAGTATGCACACACACTCTCTGGTTACACAGTGTATGCACACACACTCTCTGGTTACACAGTGTATGCACACACACTCTCTGGTTACACAGTGTATGCACAAACACTCTCTGGTTACACAGTGAATACACACACACTCTCTGGTTACACCGTGAATACACACACACTCTCTGGTTACACAGTGTATACACACACACTCTCTGGTTACACAGTGTATGCACACACACTCTCTGGTTACACAGAGTATGCACACACACTCTCTGGTTACACAGTGTATGCACACACACTCTCTGGTTACACAGAGTATGCACACACACTCTCTGGTTACACAGTGTATGCACACACACTCTCTGGTTACACAGTGTATGCACACACACTCTCTGGTTACACAGTGTATGCACACACACTCTCTGGTTACACAGTGAATACACACACACTCTCTGGTTACACAGAGTATGCACACACACTCTCTGGTTACACAGTGTATGCACACACACTCTCTGGTTACACAGTGTATGCACACACACTCTCTGGTTACACAGAGTATGCACACACACTCTCTGGTTACACAGTGTATGCACACACACTCTCTGGTTACACAGTGTATGCACACACACTCTCTGGTTACACAGAGTATGCACACACACTCTCTGGTTACACAGTGAATACACACTCACTCTCTAGTTACACAGTGTATGCACATACACTCTCTGGTTACACAGTGTATGCACACACACTCTCTGGTTACACAGTGATAGCACACACACTCTCTGGTTACACAGTGTATGCACACACACTCTCTGGTTACACAGAGTATGCACACACACTCTCTGGTTACACAGTGTATGCACACACACTCTCTGGTTACACAGAGTATGCACACACACTCTCTGGTTACACAGAGTATGCACACACACTCTCTGGTTACACAGTGTATGCACACACACTCTCTGGTTACACAGTGTATTCACACACACTCTCTGGTTACACAGTGTATGCACACACACTCTCTGGTTACACAGAGTATGCACACACACTCTCTGGTTACACAGAGTATGCACACACACTCTGGTTACACAGAGTATGCACACACACTCTCTGGTTACACAGAGTATGCACACACACTCTCTGGTTACACAGTGTATGCACACGCACTCTCTGGTTACACAGAGTATGCTCACACACTCTCTGGTTACACAGTGTATGCACACACACTCTCTGGTTACACAGTGTATGCACACACACTCTCTGGTTAAAAAGTGTATGCACACACACTCTCTGGTTACACAGTGTATGCACACACACTCTCTGGTTACACAGTGTATGCACACACACTCTCTGGTTACACAGAGTATGCTCACACACTCTCTGGTTACACAGTGTATGCACACACACAGTCTGGTTACACAGAGTATGCATACACACTCTCTGGTTACACTGTAAATACACACACACTCTCTGGTTACACAGTGTATGCACACACACTCTCTGGTTACACAGGTATGCTCAGACACACTCTCTGGTTACACAGTGAATGACACAACAACTCTCTGGTTACACAGTGTATGCACACACATCTCTGGTTACACAGTGTATGCACACACACTCTCTGGTTACACAGTGTATGCACACACACTCTCTGGTTACACAGAGTATGCACACACACTCTCTGGTTACACAGTATGTGCACACACACTCTCTGGTTACACAGTGTATGCACACACACTCTCTGGTTACACAGTGTATGCACACACACTCTCTGGTTACACAGTGTATGCACACACACTCTCTGGTTACACAGTGTATGCACACACACTCTCTGGTTACACAGAGTATGCACACACACTCTTGGTTACACAGAGTATGCACACACACTCTGGTTACACAGTGTATGCACACACACTCTCTGGTTACACAGTGTATGCACACACACTCTCTGGTTACACAGAGTATGCACACACACTCTCTGGTTACACAGTGTATGCACACAACTCTCTGGTTACACAGTGTATGCACACACACTCTCTGGTTACACAGTTTATGCACACACACTCTCTGGTTACACAGTGTATGCACACACACTCTGGTTACACAGAGTATGCACACACACTCTCTGGTTACACAGTGTATGCACACACACTGTCCGGTTACACAGTGTATGCACACACTCTCTGGTTACACAGGATGCACAACACTCTCTGGTTACACAGTGCATGCACACACACTCTCTGGTTACACAGTGTATGCACACACACTCTCTGGTTACACAGGGTATGCACACACACTCTCTGGTTACACATTGTATGCACACACACTTTCTGGTTACACAGTGGATGTTTACAGGTCTCTGGTTACACAAGTGTATTGTTTTGTACTCTGGTGGAATTACTTGAGTGTATGTTGGACACACTCATCTGGTTACACAGTGTATTCCATCACACTGGCTTATGCCTTCTGGATGCTGCACAGGCGTTGGGGAATCATTAGGTCATGGGATTCCTCTGACCTGCTCTTGTAGCCACAGTATTTACCTGACTAGTCCAGTTCAGTTTCTGGTTAATGGTAACCTCCAGGATGTTGACAGTGGGTGATTCAGTGATGGTAATGCCATTGAACATCAAGGGGCGATGGTTGGATTCTCTCTTGTTGGAAATGGTCATTGCCTGACACTTGTGTGGCATGAATGTTACTTACCACTTGTCAGCCCAAGCCTGGATATTGTCCAGGTCTTGCTGCATTTGGACATGGACTGCTTCAGTATCTGAGGAGTCGCGAATGATGCTGAACATTGTGAAATCATCAGTGAACATCCTCACTTCTGACCTTATGATGGAAGGAAGGTCATTGATGAAGCAGCTGAAGATGGTTGGGTTTAGGACACTACCCTGAGGAACTCCTGCAGTGATGTCCTGGAGCTGAGATGACTGACCTCCAACAACCATAACCATCTTCCTTTGTACTAGGTATGACTCCAACCAGCGGGGAGTTTTCCCCCAATTCCCATTGACTCCAGTTTTACTCGGGCTCCTTGATGCCACACTCGGTCAAACGCTGCCTTGATGTCACCTCACCTCACCTTGGGAATTCAGCTCTTTTTCCATACTTGAACCAAGGCTGTGATGTGGCCCTGGAGTAACCCAAACTGAGCTTCAGAGAGCAGATTATTGCGAAGCAAGTGCTACTTGGTAGCACTATTGATGACCCTTTCCATTACCTTACTGATGATCGAGAGTACACTGATGGGGCAGTAGTTGGTCGGGTTAGATTTGTCCTGCTTTTTCTGTACAGGACCTGCGTGGGCAATTTTCCACAGTGCCGGGTAGATGCCACTGCTGTAGCTGTACTGGAACAGCTTGGCTAGGAGCAAGGCATGTTCTGGATCACAAGCCTTCAGCTTTATTGCCGGAATATTGTCAGGACCCATAGCCTTTGCACTATCCGGTGCCTTCAGCCGTGTCTTGATATCATGTGGAGTGAATTGAATTGCGAAGCTGGGGCCCTCCACAGGAGGTCGAGATGGATCACCTGCTCAGCACTTCTAGCTGAAGATTGTTGCAAATGCTTCAACCTTATCATTTGCGCTGATGTGCTGGGCTCCCCCATCATTGATGATGGGGATATTTGTGGAGCCTCCGCCTCCAGTGAGTTGTTCAATTGTCCACCACCATTCATGACTGGATATAGAGGACTACAGAGCTTAGATTTGACCTGTTAGTGGTAGAATAGCTTGGATCTGTCCATCACTTGCTGCTTATGCTGCTTGACACACAAGTAGTCCTGTGTTGTAGCTTCAGCAGGTTGACACCTCATTCCTAGATATGCCTGGTGCTGCTCCTGGCATGCCCTTCTGCACTCTTCATTGAACCAGGGTTGATCCCCCTGGCTTGGTGGTAATGGTAGAGTGGGGAATATGCTGGGCCATGAGGTTACAGATTGTGGTTGAGTACATTTCTGCTGCTCCTGATGGCCCACAGTGCCTCATCGATGCCCAGTTTTGAGTTCCCAGCTCGGTTCAAAATTCATCCCCTTTACCACGGTTGTAGTGCCACACAATACGATGGAGGGTACACTCAATGTGAAGATGGGACTTCATCTCCACAAGGATTCTACAATGGTCACTCCTACCAACACTGTAATGGACAGATGCACCTGCGACAGATATATTGGTGAGGACTAGGTCAAGTATGTTTTTCACTCTTGTTGGTTACCTCGCCACCTGCTGCACACTCAGTCTAACAGTTATGTCCTTAAGAATTCAACCAGCTTGGTCAGCAGTAGTGCTACTGAGCCACACTTGGTGATGGACTTGAAATCTCCCACCCAGAGTACATTCTGCACCCTTGCCACCCTCAGTGCTTTCTCCAAGTTGTGTTCAACATGGCGGAGCACTGATTCATCAGCTGAGGGAGGGCGGTACATGGTAATCAGCCGGAGGTTTCCTTGCCCATGTTTCACCTGATGCCATGAAAATTCATGGGCCCAGAGTCAATGTTGAGGATGCCCATGGCAACTGTTTCCTGACTGTGTACCACTATGCCGCCACTTCTGCCGGGTCTGTCCTATCAGTGTGGCAGGACATAACCAGGGATGGTGATGGTGATGGTGGTGCCTGGGACATTATCCTCACAGAATCATACCTTATAGATATTGACCGAGTGTGGCATCAAGGAGCCCTAGCAAAACTGGAGTCAATGGGAATCGGGGGGGAAACTCTCTGCTGGTTGGAGTCATACCTAGCACAAAGGAAGATGGTTGTGATTGTTGGATGTCAGTCATCTCAGCTTCAGGACATCACTGCAGGAGTTCCTGAGGGTAGTGTCCTCAGCCCATCTTCAGCTGCTTCATCAATGAGCTTCCTTCCGTCATAAGGCCAGAAGTTTTCGCTGATGATTGCACAATGTTCAGCACCATTCGCAACTCTTCAGGTACTGAAGCAGTCCATGTACAAACGCAACAAGATCTGGGCAATATCCAGGCTTGGGCTGACAAGTGGCAAGTAACATAAGTGCCAGGCAATGGCCATCTCCAACAAGGGAGAATCCAACTATCACCCCTTGACATTCAATGACATTACCATAACTGAATCCTCCACTATCAACATCTTGGGGGTTACCATTGACTAGAAACTGAACTGGACAAGCCATATAAATACCGTGGCTACAAAAGCAGGTCAGAGGTTAGGAATCGTGCGACGAGTAACTCACCTCCAGGTTCCCCCAAATCCTGCCAACCATCTACAAGGTACAAGTCAGGAGTATGATGGAATGTTCTCTACTTGTCTGGATGAGTGCAACTCCCTCAATGCTGAAGAAGCTTGACACCATCCAGGACAAAGCAGCCCACTTGATTGGCACCACATCCACAAACATTCACCCCCTCCACCACCGACACACAGTAGCAGCAGTGTGTACCATCTACAAGATACACTGCAGGAATTCACCAAGGTTCCTTAGACAGCACTTTGCAAACCCATGACCACTACCATCTAGAAGGACAAGGGCAGCAGATAGATGGGAACACCACCATCTAGAAGTTCCCTTCCAAGTCATTCACCATCCTGACTTGGAAATATATCACCGCTCCTTCACTGTCACTGGGTCAAAATCCTGGAACTCCCTCCCTAACAGCACTGTGGGTGTACCTACACCACATGGACTGCAGCAGTTCAAGAAGGCAGCTCACCACCACCTTCTCAAGGGCAACTAAGGATGGGCAATAAATGCTGGCGCAGCCAGCGATGCCCACATCCCATGAATGAATAAAAAAAAGACAGAAGCAATTGTAGCTGTATAGCTGTAATGGAGTGTGTTTAAATGTGGAGTTTGAGAATGAACTGCTCCCCACATTCTGTACTGCTCATGCATTGTGTGCAGGGCTGCTACATTAGTGCAAAGCAGAACCTTAGCTTCTTTTGTGAAAAGTGCATCAATAGTCTTCCTGTGAAGATAAACCGTACTGCATATATGGAATAGATTGTGCCAATATTGGGTTAACACTGGCAGGCTTTGCTTTCTGTGTCACCAGCCCAGCCAGTTTCTTTTCGTACTGCAAATGCGGTCATTCGATCACACATTCATTCTGTGGGGTGTTATTGACAATTTCACAGCCCAGGGAAGTGATAATTAATTGCAGCGAAAATGGAAACTAAAGTGAAATGTGGCTAATTGTCACTTAACAACATTCGCGGCATGACAAATCTTGTGTTGCCTTCAACACCAAGTGATATTATTGCATCATTTATGCAATGAAAGAAAGACTTGCATTTATATAGCACTTTACAACCAAGGAGGTACACAGTTGTACTGTAGGGAGAAGCAGCAATGAAAATATGCACAGCAAACTCCCACAAAGAGCCGTGACATAATGAACAGAAGATCAGTTATAATGGTATTGACTGAGGGATAAATATTATATTGGACCGGACATAGTGTCATGGGGTAGTTTTCATCCACCTGAGAAAGGTAATGGATCTCCACTTAATGTCTCACTCTTAAGACAACTCCAACAGTGCAAAGGTCCATGTCACAATGCAGCAAGACCTGGACAATATCCAGGCTTGGATTGGCAAGTGGCAAGTAACATTCATGCCACACAAGAGCCAGGCAATGACCATCTCCAACAAGAGAGAATCCAATCATCGCCCCTTGACATTCAATGGCATTACCATCACTGAATCCCCCACTGTCAACATCTTGGGGGCTACCATTGACCAGAAACTGAACTGGACTAGCCATATAAATGCTGTGGCTACAAGAGCAGGTCAGAGACTAGGAATCATGTGATGAGTTACCCATGTCCTGACTCCCCAAAGCCTGTCCACCATCTACAAGACACAAGTCAGGAGTGTGATGGAATACTCCCCACATGCCTGGATGAGTGCATCTCCCACAACACTCAAGAAGCTTGATACCACTCAGCATAAAACAACCACTTGATTGGCACCACATCCACAAACATTCACTCCCTCCACCACCGACCCCAGAAGCAGCAGTGTGTACCATCTACAAGATACACTGCAGGAACTCACCAAGCCTCCTTAGGCAGTGCTTTCCAAACCCATGACCACTGCCGTCTAGAAGAACAAGGGCAGCAGATAGATGGGAACACCACCACCTGGAAGCTTCCCTCCAAACCACAGACCATCCTGACCTGGAAACATACCGGCATTCCTTCACTGTCAAAATCCTGGAACTCCCTCACTAACAGCGACTCCCTCACTAACAGCGCTGTAGGTGTACCTGTAGGTGTTCAAGAAGGCAGCTCACCACCACCTACTCAAGGGCAACTAGGGATGGGTAATAAATGCTGGCCTAGCCAGCGATGTCCATATCCCAGGGATACATAAAACTACCTCCCAGTGTAGTACTCTGTTGGATCCAGTGACCTGGTTTGTTGGGGCGAAAGGATCCGGGTTGCACGCTTGTTTTGGGGTGACTGACTTGGTACCAAGACAGAGAAGATCAGTGGACCATTCTTAGAAGAAACACATTCTGTTTATTTACAAAAGGAACTTAACTTAGCAGCTACACTTCTGTGCTTACAACTCAAACTCTGTCTTTACTCTCCAGACTCTAACTCAAGGCTACTGACTATAGAGGTAGCTCGCGCTTTTCTGCTATTGGGTATCAAGATCATGTGATCTTACATATACAGCGTTTGTCTTAAAGGTACATTACGCATCAGATTACTACATCCCTCCTCATTTACTCAGAAATACATTTTACAATGTTTCTCAGAATATCAAATTATTCACACAGAAAAATAATTTACAAAGTTAGTCTCTCTGGGGATTTCCTTATGCATGTAGAACATCTTAACTCTGCAGCTTCTGATGTTTGATCTGGAACCTCCCTCACTGTAGTCACCTGAGCATCTGGTTCTTCAGTAGGTACCTGCAAATCTGTTTCTTTGACTCTTTCAGGTAAAGTCGGCCCTTCAGACACATCTATACTCGGTTGAGTTCTTTCAACACGAGATGTTGCTTCAGTCATGAACACTGGTGGAATCATTTCTGGGTGTTTTGTTTCTCCTATTCTTATATGATCCAGATGTCTCCTTATGACTCGACTGTCCACTTTTACCTGGTAACTGCGCTTATTTCGCCAAACAACCGTGCCAGTCCTTCTCTAAAATTCTTCACAACTACTTTCTCTCCTACATTAGACATCCTGTCACAACTGTGACAGTCATGTCCAATTTTCTGACTTCCCTGACATCCCCCCCCAGGATTTAGCATAATTTGGCTCAATCTCGATCGGAGTCGGCACTTCATCAACAATTCCACAGATGTGACACCTGTTGTCATATGAGGCGTGGTTCTATAATGGAGAAGAAAATGTGCTAATTTTCGTCACTATAGAGTCTCCTGAGAATTTCTTCTACCAGATTTGAATATCTGAACTGTTCTCTCGGCCAGTCCATTCGAAGAAGGGCGGTATGGTGAAGTTTTCACATGAATACTCACTGTGTGTACTCACTGGCCACTCCCAGGGGTGTAGCGGAGCCTCTGCAGGTAATTTTTGTACTTGCTGACACTGCATACAATTTCTCTATTTCTCCATTCTTTCCCAAACCACAATAAATAGCTGTGTGCTATTGCCTTCATTTAGGAAATTCTGGGATGTGCACTGCGAAGTTCGGATAATAATGGCTTTCGTCCTTTTGGAGGAACAATCACAAAAAGATACCTTCCTGGCTGGTTACTTCATATCTTCTCTGGAAATATGGGTTCATTTCATTAGATTCTTATTCTTGTGACCAACCATGAAGAACTTGATCTCACACTTTGGATAAGACTGGGTTTCGATTTGTCCAATCTTTAATCTGTCTAGCATTTCTCGGAAGTTCAATAACAAAATGAATTCTTGAGGAATTGGAACGTCCTCATCTTTTGCTTGCATGCGCAAACAACTGAGTGCATCTGCGTTTGCAATTAGACTTCCAGGTCTATGAATAAAAGTATACTCATACACTGCCAAGGTCTATGCCCATCCTTGTACTCTTGCTGAGGCTATAGTGGGTATAGCCTGGTCTTCACTGAATAAACCTAATAATGGCTTGTGGTTCAATATGATAGTAAAATGCCAACCATGTACATATTGATGAAACTTCCTAACACCGAAAATGATTGACAGGCCTTCTTTTACTATTTGAGAGTACACTTTCTCTGCAGTATTAAGTGTTTTCAATACGTATTCTATAGGTCATTCTGATCCATCATCCATTTGATGGGAAAGCACTGCTCCCACTCCGTAGGGAAATGCATCACATGTTAATGCCAACTCTTTTCTTGGGTCAAAATGTACTAGAAACGTTAATGATTGTAACAACTGTTTCACTTTTATGAAAGCTTCTTCCTGTAGTGGTTGCCAAGGCCATCGCTGTTTTTTTCTTGAGCAAGTAGCACAGGGGTGCCAGCTCTGTCAACAAATTAGGCAAGAAGCATCCTTAGTAATTGATCATCCTCAAGAATGACTTCAGTCAGATGTATTCTTTGGCACTAGTGCTTCTCTAATGGATTTCAATTTTTCTTCAACTGGATTTAAGCCTTGTGAATCTACCTTGTGACTGAGGTAAATTACCTCTTTCGCCTGGAAGGTGCACTTATCTTTTTTCAACCTCACTCCAACCTGCGGAAAACGTTTCAAAACTTCTTCCAAGTTCATCAAACGTTCCTTTTCAGTGAGTCCAGTCATGCGAACATCATCCAAATAAACTACAATGTGGGCCAGTCCCTGTGGTAAACTTTCCATGGCTCTTTGGAATATGGCGCAAGCTGAAGATATGCCAAAAGGTAAAAGGATGTATTGGTGCGATCTCTTATGTGTATTAGTGATGACAAGCTTCCGGGATGCCTTCTTTAATTCTAATTGTTGGTAGGCATGACTCTTATCAAGCTTCGTGTAGGCAGTTCCACCTGCCAGTTTAGCGCATAAATCTTCAATTTTTGGTATGGGGCGTCTGCCCAATTTAGCCACTTTATTGACTGTTAATTTGTAGTCCCCACAAATTTGAATGCTTTGGTCAGGTTTGAGAACAGGTACAATTGATGCTGCCCGCTCTGAAAACTGTACTGATTGTATCACTTCCAGTTTTTCTCATCTGTCCAGTTCAGCGTCTACCTTTTCCCACATTGCATAAGGTCTTGCACTGGTCTTGCCTTCATGAATCTTGATGTTGCCTCTGGATCTACATGAATTTTTGCTTGTAGCCCCTCAATTTTTCCAAGTTCATCCTTGAAAGCTCAGGCATATTTTTGTAGTAGCTCTGATAGTCCATTAATTCTCAGTTGGAAGATTTCCATCCATTCCAATTTAATTTCTTTCAGCCAGTTTCATCTGAGGAGACTAGGTCCCTCGCCTGCTACTACCATCAAGGGTAATCTCATTGTTTGACCTCCATCGTGTACTGTGATTTTACTTGTGTGTCTCCTCCTATGTAAGTTTTCAACTTGACATTAGTTTCTTCCAAATTTAGCTTACGTTACCCATGATTCAGGTATTTATAAGTATGCTCACCTATGAACATAGTGGCTGCTCCAGCATCCACCTCCATTATAATAGGCCTCTTGTTCACTCTCATGGTTGCATAGATAGGCTCTGTTCTTCCTACCTTTAAATTATATAACGAATAAACATCACAATCTATTTCTTCAGGCTTTTCAACACTGTTAATCTTACTGGGTTTTTGCTTTTGTCTGAAAGTCTGCCTGATTCTAACTTTACAATGGCTGATTTTGAGGTGTCCATTTCGATGACGGAGAAAAAAACATTCAATCTTTTTAAACTGGGATTCATTACAAGGTTGTCTGCTTCCACCTCTGTTACCACTATGCCATGTTTTTGCTGCTAAGTTATCTCTTTTAATTTGTTTGCTAGCGGTGGCCGCTTCCTGCTTCTGAGTAAAGCTTTGCACTTTCGCGCTCTTTTTGGCTGAGGCTTCCCACTCAATGTGGCTGACAGAGCCATTTTGCGCTTTCTGTATGGCTTTCGAGTCTTGCACTGTGCCTTCCATTGCCAGAGTGATTTTCAATGCCTTCTGAAAATCTAATTTTATTTCAGACAGTAATCTCTTCTAAATTGCATCTTCATTTATACCACACACCAAACGATCCCTAAGCATATCATTGATAGATGTACCAAACTCACAATATTAAGTTAATTGTTTCAGACTTGCCACATGGCAAGCAACTGTCCCTCCCGAGGCTCTGTTCCTTGAGTTAAATTTGAGCCATTGCATCGTCACCGAAGGCTTGGGCTGCTAATGCTTCTTTATAAGTCTTTTTGAATCTGGAGCACCGGGTGCCAACAAATTTTGAATTAATCTATATGTCATACTTCAACACGTGGATAAGAGAATAACATGCTTCTTCTCCTCCCCCACAATGTCATTCACCTGGAAGAAGAACGTGAGGTGCTCAACATAGTGAGGCCATTCGTCTGAGATTGGATCAAAAGGTTGCACTATGCCAAATGGCAGCATGCTTTAAGGGGATTGCTTCAGCGATCAAGAAGGAAATATTTTCTTTACTTACAACTACCATGCAAGGTGTGGTCCAATTTCAGTTCTTCTGATTTTCTTCGTTCTTTCTTGCTTTTTACCTCGTTCTTTCATGTCTTTTCTTCCTTTTTACTCTCGTTGCCAGTATGTTGGATCCGGTACCCTGGCTTGTTGGGGCTAAAGCGCTTATCAATTCCAGTAGAAAAATCAGCAATCATATTTAAATAAAGGCAATGGCAGTGTATGGAGTGACCTGGTGGGGCCATTTCTCTCCATTTACTCAGTTCATCCTCACTCACTCGTTTCTTCCAACAGTTATCTGGCTCTCTGTTCATATACTTGCTAAGAATAAATGTCAGGTCCATAATCAGCATCTTTGCAAACCACCGAAACAAATTAAAGGCCAATTTTAAGACAATGAGGACAGGAGGTACTGCTGGACTGAAGTGGGAAGTGGAAGCTAGCCCAACCAGTCACCTCAAGGTTTTTCTCACTCTGCAGCCATAACTTCACCATAACTTTACCATAACTTCAGTGCAAACAAAAGGGATTAGGATGATTGTCCAAAAGATGTGGGTGATGCTGACTCTAACACGATAGCAAAACAAAATGAAAACTTCAACATAAACAAAAATCCATTTTGCCACACCAACCATGGGTTTGGGGCAGTAAAACCAGCTCTCAGTACTTGACTGATTACAATCATGGATCTAGAGCAGGAATCTTCTCTGTGAATTGGAATCTATTGATGACCTCACTCAGAGAGCCCAGAGGAGTAGTCAGTGTGAGAAATAGAAAGATTTGTATTGGTGTAGATGGAACCACTCTTTCAAAACTGGGATTAAATTAGATTACTGGGCCTCAGTAGAGTGAGTTTACTACAATGTAATTTATATAGTACCTTAAATATAGAAAACAAATCGAAAGCATAATACAAATGGTGACAGAATTGGATGTCCAACCTTGACGTAAGAATGATAAAGTCACCAAAGGGCCAGCTGAAGGGACACATGCAAAAGGCTTTTGAATTTAGACAGATAAAGAAGCAGGTGGAAAAAAGGTGGGGAAGAGTGCCACAACAGTGGATCACAGCCCCAGATTACTTACAGGCATATTGAACTTTTTAAGGAAGACTTGTGTTTTTTAAAATAAATAAAGACACTGAGCAAAAGCTGGCTGAGAATGTAAAGTAACCACTTTCTGGAAAATTCCTATGTGGATTACACTTACCTAACTAGTCCAGAGAGAAGTTGGAAGGTCGCACATAAAAAGGTGTCAAGGCCTACTTCAGACAGAGACATATGAAAGGAAGAGATAAAAGGCAAAAAGTTGAACTTTAATCTCCTGTGGTTGCGGAGACAATGGAGACTGTTTGCCACATTTCAGCAAAACATCCAAAACCAACTCCTGTTGAGTTATATCTTAGAATGTGGAAATTATTTGAGTTGAAAGAGAACTGAATCTGAGCAAAAGGCATGTTTGTGTTTTCCCTTTCAGGAATACACAAGAAAATGGATTAAAAAGCTAGCTGCCAACCTGATCTGTGTGTGCTAGTGAGTACTGTGAGAGTCACAGCAGAAGAAGATTAACTAGGCATCCCTGTAACTTGCAGACAAAAGTCTATCTCTCTCTATCTGTTGCTGGAGGCAAGTCAGTAAAGCCACAACCAAAAAGGAATTAGGACAGTTTCTTCAGCCAATCTGCAGAACCAAGTGTCTCCGAACCACATCCTTACAAATATAAAATCTTTTATGTCTCTATCTTGTCTTTGCTTTCAGGTCAATAAAATATAATGTCCCACTACTACTTACTTATGGAACTCCTGCAAGATGTAAAAATTTTCCTCTGATCCCCCTTTGAAATTCAAACAACCTCTCAACTTATCTAAAAATGCAAATGTTAGATCTAACCTATTTACTTGTACCTCAAACTTAACACCTTTATCCTTTTCAACCACCCAGAGATCCTGACTCCTATCAATCTCATGCCCAGCTTAATTAAATCACATGCAGACATCCAGCCTTCTTTTCAGAATAACACAATATTCCCCAAATATATACATTTTTTAATCCATTCTCACAGACAATAGGGATGGAGTGAGAGAGGTAATAGAGATGGAGCAAGAGAGGTAATAGAGATACACAAAAAAACACAAGAAATAGGAGCAGGAGTAGACCACATGGCCAAATGAGCCTGCTCTACCATTCGTTACCATCATGGCTGATCATGAGCATCAACTCCACTTTTCCAACCACTTCCCATATCCCTTAATCCCCTGAGACCAAAAATCTGTCTATCCCAGCCTTAAATGCATTCAACCATGGAACAGCCGCAATCCTTTTGGGTAGAGAATTCAAAGATTCACAACCCTTTGAGTGAGGTGATTTCTCCTCATCTCAGTGCTAAATGATTGGCCCCTTACCCTGAGAGTGTGCCCCAATGTTTCAGATTCCCCAACCAGTGGAAACAGTCTCTCACATCCACCCTATCAAACCCATTCAGAATTTTGTAGGTTGAAATGAGATTGCATCTCATTCTTCTAAACTCCTGAGAATATAAGCCCAATTTACTCGGCCTCTCACCATAGAGGTCGAAATCAGTACATTGGTATGAGAGGATCTTAGATTGAAGGATCAAGGTGTAGGTCAGTTTGGATGGAGCTAAGAAACAGCAAGGGTCAGCAAACATTGGTGGGAGTTGTTATAGGCCACTAAACTGTAGTAGTAATGTTGGGCCTGGTATAAATCAGGAAATTAGAGATGTATATAACATGGGTAATTCAGTAATAGTGGACGACTTCAGCTTACACACAGACTGGGTGAACCAAATCAGCACTAATGCTGTGGAGGATGAATTCCTGGAGTGTGTGCAAGACGGGTTTCTGGAGCAACTAGAGATTAGGCTATTTTGGATTTAGTGTTGTGAAATGAGAAAGGGCTAACCTTGTCATGAAGGATCCTTTGGGAAATAGTGACTATAATATGATAGAATTTCGCATTAAGTTTGAATGTGATATTATGAAAGTATGAGGGACAATTTGGCTATAGTGGATTGGGAAAATATACTAAAAGATTTGACGGTAGACAAGTAATGGCTAGTATTTAAAGAAATACCATAAGTTCTACAACAGATATACATTCCTCTAAGGCACAAATGCTCAAAGGGAAAGGTCAATCAACCATGGTTAATTGAGGTACTGAAAGAAATTGATCTTAGTGAAGAGGAAGTACTTGAAAAGTTAACTGGATTGAAGGTTGATAAATCCCCCTGAACTAGATGAGCTTCATCCCAGAGGGTTGAAGGAGGTGTATAGGGAGATAGTGGATGTATTGGTGGTTATCTTTCAACATTCAGTAGATTTTGGAAAGCTTCCTGCAAACTGGAAAGCCGGAAATGTAATCTCACTATTTAAGAAGGGAGGAAGGGGAAGAATGGAAAACTACAGACCTGTTAGTCTGACGTTAGTAGAAGGGAAAATATTAGAATATATTATGAAGGATGTGGCAACTGGACATCTAGAAAAGAATGGTAAAATTAGGCAGAATTAACATGGATTTATGAAAGGGAAATCACGTTTGACAAACTGAGTTTTTTTGAGGACATTACCTGTAACATAGATAAAGGAGAACCAGTGGATGTGGTGGGTTTTCAGAAGGCTTTTGATAAGGTCCTACACAGGAGGTAGTAAGTAAAATTAGAGCGCATGTGATTGGGGATAATAAATTACTATGGATTGAGAATGAGTTAGCAGGCAGAAAACAGAGAATAGGAATCAATGGGTCATTCTCAAGATGGAAGGCTGTTACTACTGGGGGGTACCGCAAGGATCAGTGCTGGATCCACAGCTGTTTACAATCTATACAAATGATTTGGATGTGGGGACCAATTGTAGTATTTCCAAATTTGCTGATGATACCAAACTGGGTGGGAACATGAGTTGTGAGGAGGATGCAAGGAGGCTTCAAGAGGACTTGGACAGGCTAAGTGAATGAGCCAGAACATGGCAGATGGAATACAATGTGAATAAGTGTGAAGTTATTCACTTTTATAGAAAAACCAGAAAGGCAGAATATTTTTTAAATGGTGAGAGGTTGAAAAGTTGACTGTCCAAAGAGACCTGAATATCCTTGTTCATGGGTCAACAAAAGTTAGCGGACAGGTGCAGCAAGCAATTACGAAGGCAAATGGTATGTTGGCCTTCATCGTGAAGGGATTTGAGTACAGGAGTAAAGATGTCTTGCTGCAGTTATATAGAGCCCTGGTGAGACCGCACAAGGAATATTGTGTACAGTTTTGGTCTCCTTATCTAAGAAAAAGTATACTTGCCATAGAGGCAGTGCAATGGAAGTCCACCAGGTTAATCCCTGGGATGGCAGGATTGTCTTCTGAGGGGAGATTGGGAGATTGGGGTTGTATTCCCTAGAGTTTCGAAGAATGAGGGGTGACCTCATTGAAACTTACAAAATTCTTACAGGGTATGACAGGGTGGATGTAGATAAGATGCTTCCCCGGGCTGGTGAGTCTACAACCAGGGCACTTAAACTCAGCATTAGGGGTAGGCCATTTAAGACTGAGATGAGGAAGATGTTCCTCACTCAGAGGGTGGTGAATCTTTGGAATTCTCTACTCCAGAGGGCCGTGGAAGCTTAATCATTGAGCATGTTCGAGACACAAATTGAACTGTTGAGAAGTCTTGGGCTGCAGCAAGCAGTTTTATCCTGAACTGAATTCCACCAAAAGTGAAAGAGGATAAAAGACATGTGGTACACCTATATTGAAGCTACAGCAGTTTGCCTTGTGTAATATTACTGGATTTAATATTTAAATATCTATAATAGAGTGTTGCCTGGAAAGCGTTTACTTGTGAGTTCGACCAAGCAGAGTTTTGGGGGAATGTTTAGTAAGATTAACTTTAATTGTGTAACCGTAATCTTGTGTGCTTAAGTTTTCTTTTCTTTCTTGTTAATAAAACTTTTACTTTTAATTTTTAAAAACCCAAAATCGTTACTGGGCCTCCAACTATTGAGATCTTCTTCTCATTATTGGAGTAGAAAAAAAAGTTGGAGCCCATAAGCCCAAGTTTCCCTCTGGGATTTGGTTTGCACAGAAGTTAACATTGGCTGTGGTCATAACATAGTCATACTATGCTTTTCTAAGATTTCCTTAATAATAGTTTACAGCTTTTTCTTAACAATTGATGTTAGGCTAACTGACCAGTAGTTCACTATTTTTTCCCTTTTCATCAGCTTTTTGGTGACTCTTTGATGGCTTCTAAAACACTCCCAATCCTTAGACTTGCTACCATTTTGTTTTTCTTTTTGCAAGATTGTAAGCCTCTTCTTTCAATCTAATATAATCCTTAATTTCCTGAGTGAGCCACAGATGGGTCTTTCTTGCTCAGTTTTTGTTTTTCAATGGAATTTATTTCTGTTGAACATTTTGAATTGTTTCCTTAAATGTCTCCCGCTATTCATTTACAACGTGCCTTTTAGTCTACCTACCCAATTAATCTTAGCCAGTTCTCCCCTCATTCCTATGTAATTGGCTTTGTTTAAGTTCAAGATTCTTGTTTGTGATTGGAGTATGTCACTTTCAAACTTAACATAGAATTCAATGGTATTATGATCACTATTTTCCAGTGGATCCTTTACTATGACATTACTAATTAACTCTGCTTCATTACACAATACTTGGTCTAAAATTGTGTCACCCTAGTCAGTTCTACAATGCATTGCTCCAAGAAACTGTCACAAAAACATTCTGCAAACTCATCTTCTGTGCCAGTTTTGCCAATTTTTTTGTCCCAGTTAATATGAAGCTTAAAGTTCCCCACAATTATTACATCATTTTTGTTACAAGCTCCAATAATTTCTTGTTTAATGCTCTGTCCAATGTTATAACTTCTCCCACCAGTGTTTACTGGTTCTCGCTATTACTAATCTACTTCATGATCCTCTGAGGGCAGATTTTTTCCCCACTTATGTCCTTATGTCATCTTTTACTATCAGGGCTACCCCTCCTACTTTGTCATTCTGTCTGTCTTACCAAAATATTGTGTCACCTGGACATTTATTTCCCAACACTGATCACCTTGTAATCATGTTTCTGTAAAGATGATTAGATCTAAATCCATTTACCTCTATTTGTACCACCAGTTCATGTATCTTATTGTAGATGTTTCATGCATTCACATAAAGCAAGTGAGGGAATAAGATTTAAGATTTGGGAGCTGTGAAAGGTAGAGAGAGATACCCAATATAGTAAGACAAAGGTGTACGCCATGGCTCCATGGTAGCACTCTTGCCTCTGAGTCAGGTTCACCCAGAAATTTGAGCATATAATCCAAACCAACACTGTATTGCAGTACTGAGAGAGTGTTACACTGGTGGAGCTGGTGTATTTGGTTAAGACACTGAACGAAAGCCCTCTGAGGTGCAAGTGGAAGATCCCATGGTGTATAAGTTGTTGTTGTAACACCAAGTTTAATGTAGTAGAATGCACTTTTAGAGGAGTGCTATCAAACAAAGTATGACACCAAATCACATGTGGGAATATTAGGACAGAAAGCTTGATCAAAAAAAGATTTTAAGGAATGTCTTAAAGGAGGAGAGAGATTTAGGGAATGAATTCCAGAGCTTAGAGTGGTTTTAAACTCCATGACTAAGTATGGCCCATCCTATCAACAATCTTCTCCCCCATGCAAATATAACCAGTTCTAGGGTATTAAAGTGAAATCAGTTTTAAAAAAATGAATTCTCATCCTTGTGTTCAAATTTCGCCTAGGCCTCAACTCTATTTCTGTAACCTTCGATAACCCTATAGCCCTCCGAGATCTCTGTGCTCCTCCAACTTTGGCCTCCTGAGCAACCCCAATTTTAATCACCCACTGGCAACTGTGCTCTTATAGAAAAGGATTGCTGAAACTGAAAGGGGGAGTCTACATGACAAGGTTGCAGGTTGACTTTGTTCTACAGTGCAAAAACTTTGGGTAATATCAAGAAGAGAGGAACAACAACTGGATACTAATGAGATATGGATACTGAGATGGACGTGTGGAGTAATGAGAAAGGACAAGATCAGGAATCATCACATCAAGGATCAGTGAAGATGGAGAGACCATCAAAGAAAGTAGAGAAGAGAGTGAAGTCGTATGGTTATCTGTTGCAGAGAAAATGAAGGAAGGTACTGAGGTGAGTGGTGGGACTGCCAGGAAGAAGGAGAATAGGAAAGCTGAAGACCAGATGCAAAGATGTGGTGGTGAAAGACTTAAACACAACAGAATTGGAAGAGGACTGGGTGACTGACACAGGGAGATGGAGAAGGGTAATCAATCAGCTTTATGACGACCCCAAGTGAAATGGGAGAAGCTGAAAGAAGATGAAGAAGACATTCACTGGCGGCCACATCTTCAGCTGTCAAAGGCCTAAGCTCTGGACTTCCTCCCTAAAACATTTCTGCCTCTCCACATCTCTTCCCTCTTATAAGTGAAGACAATGGTTTCAGTGTTGCCAATAATTTAATTGGGGAAAACTTCTGCTCATCTAGTCCTGGAAATTAGATAAGCAGTCTTGAGAATTTGGAGACCATGAAGGAGTCAAGCCAGGTAGTAGTGAGATACAGTTGGGTGTCATAAGTGTACATATGAAAACTAATACTTTGCTCTCAAATGATGTTGCAGAAGGGCAGCATGTAGATGAGAAATAGGAGGGGAACCAAGGATCGATCCTTGGAGTACACCAGAGGTAGTAATGCAGAAGTGGGGAGCAAAGGTGATTCTCTGGTCATGGCTGCATCAGGAAGAATGGTATAGGTGAGTGCAGAAACATTTGAGGTAGACGGTATGATCAACTGTGACAAAGGCTGTAGGCAAATTGAGAAGGATGAGGAGGGAGAGTTTAGTTTGTGACAGTCACATTGGATGTTATTTGCAACTTTGACAGGAGCCATTTTGATGCTGTGGCATGGACAGAAACCTGAATGGAGGGATTGAAACATGGAGTTCTATGGAAGTAGAGCAGGAGATTTCTCCCTGGTGTCCTTGCTAATTCTTTTTATACACTTATTTTTTATTCATTCATGGGATGTGGGCTTCGCTGGCTGGGCCAGCATTTATTGCTCATCTTTAGTTGTCCTTGAGAAGGTGGTGATGAGCTGCCTTCTTGAACCGCTGCAGTCCATGCAGTATAGGTACATCCACTGTGCTGTTAGGAAGGGGGCTCCAGGATTTTGACCCAGCGACAGTGAAGGAACGGTGATATATTTCCAAGTCAGGATGGTGAGTGGCTTGGAGGGGAAATTCCAGGTGGTGGTGTTCCCATCTCTCTGCTGCCCTTGTTCTTCTCAATGGCAGTGATCATGGGTTTGGAAGGTGCTGTAGAAGGAGCCTTGGTGAGTTCCTGCAGTGCCTCTTGTAGATGGTACACACTGCTGCTACTGTGCATTGGTGGTGGATAGGGTGAATGTTTGTGGATGTGGTGCCAATCAAGCAGGCTGCTTTGTCCTGGATAATATCAAGCTTCTTGAGTGTTGTGGGAGCTGTACTCATCCAGGCAATTTGGGAGTATTCCATCACACTCTGACTTGTACCTTGTAGATGCTGGACAAGCTTTGGGGAGTCAGGAGGTGAATTACCCATCGCATGATTCCTAGCCTCTGACTTGTTCTTGTAGCCACAGTATTTATACGGCCAGTTTCTGGTCAATGGTAACCCTAAGCATGTTGATAGTCGGGGATTCTGTGATGGTAATGCCATCAAACATCAAGGGGCGATGGTTGGATTCTCTCTTGCTGAAGATGGTCATTGCCTGACACGTTTGTGGCACGAATGTTACTTGTCACTTGTTAGCCTAATCCTCGATATTGTCCAGGTCTTGCTGCATTTGGACATGGACTGTTTCAGTATCTGAGAAGTTGCGAATGGTGTAATCATCAGCAAACATCCCCATTTCCGACCTTATGATGCAAGGAAGGTCCTTGGTGAAGCAGCCGAAGATGGTTGGTCCAAGGACACTACCCTAAGGAACTCCTGCAGTGATGTCCTGGAGCTGAGATGACTGACCTCCAACAACCACAACCATCTTCCTTTGTGCTAGGTATGACTCCAACCAGCGGAGAGTTTTCCCCCTGATTCCCATTGACTCCAGTTTTTCTCAGGCTCCTTGATGCCATACTCGGTCAAATGTTGCCTTGATGTCAAGGGCAGTCACTCTCACCTCGTGAGTTCAGCTCTTTTGTCCATGTTTGAACCAAGGTGGTAATGAGGTCAGGAGTTGAGTGGCCCTGATGGAACCCAAACTGGGCATCAGTGAGCAGGTTATTACTAAGCAAGTGCCACTTGATAGCACTGTTGATGACCCCTTCCATTACTTTGCTGATGATGGAGAGTAGACTGATGGGGCAGTAACTGGTCGGTTTGGATTTGTCCTGCTTTTTGTATACAGGACATACCTGGGCAATTTTCCACATAGCCGGGTAGATGCCAGTGTTGTAGCTGTACTGGAACAGCTTGGCTAGGGGCCTTTCCATCAATGCCCACATCCCATCAAAGGCAATTACTTGGTTATAAGGACATAAGAACATAAGAACTAGGAGCAGGAGTAGGCAATTCAGCCCCTCGAGCCTGCCCGCCATTCAATACCATCATGGCTGATCTCATTTCAGCCACAACTCCAATTTCCCACCCTCTCCCCATAACCCTTTCAACCCATTACTAATTAAAAATCTGTCTATCTCCTCCTTAAATTTATTCAGCGTCCTGGCATCCACTGCACTCTGAGGTAGTGAATTCCACAGATTCACGACCCTTTGAGAAAAGTAATTCCTCCTCATCTCTAAATCTACACCCCCTTAACCTAAAACTATGGCCTCTCACTCTAGAATGCCCCACAAGGGGAAACATCCGCTCCATGTCTACTTTGTCTATCCCCTTTAGCATCTTATATACTTCAATTAGATCTCCTCTCATCCTTCTATACTCTAGCGAGTATAGGCCTAAACTGCTCAATCTCTCCTCATAAGACAAGCCCTGCATCTCTGGAATCAATCTAGTGAACCTCCTGTGAACCGCCTCCAATGCAACTACATCCTTCCTCAAGTAAGGGGACCAAAACTGTGCACAGTACTCCAGGTGTGGTCTCACCAACACCTTGTACAGTTACAACAACACTTCCCTATCTTTATACTCTATTCCTTTAGCAATAAATGCCAAAATTCCATTTGCCTTCCTTATGACCTGCTGTACCCGCACATTAACTTTCAGCGATTCATGCACGACAACACCCAGATCCCTCTGCACTGAAGCATTCTGAAGTTTCTCTCCATTTAAATAATAAATCGCCTTTTTATTCTTCAGACCAAAATGGATAACCTCACACTTATCCACGTTAAACTCCATCTGCCAAATTTTGGCCCATTTACCTAACCTGTCCATATTTGTAACTTTCTTATTTCTTCATTGCAACTTACTTTCCCACCTATTTTGGTGTCACCTGCAAATTTAGCTACAGCACTTTCTATCCCTGAATGCAAGTCATTAATATAGATTGTAAATAGTTGGGCCCAAGGCCCAAACCCTGTGGCACCCCACTAGTTATAGCTTGCCATTCAGAAAAAGACCATATGGATGGTTATTTATCACATTATTGTTTGTGGGAGCTTGCAGTGTGCAAATTGGCTGCCGTGTTTCCTCCATTACAGCAGTAACTACACTTCAAAAAAGGTCACTGTTTGTAAAGTGCTTTGGGATATCCTGAGGTTAAGGACAGTGCTACATAAGTGTAATTCTTTCTTTCTTTAAGGCATGGAGTGAGAGGTGGAGATGGGGGTGAGAGGTAGAGAGAGAGATTAAGAGGTATAAAGCAGGCTCATATTGAGCATGTATACTTGTTGCAGTCCCAGAATACCTCACTCCATTCTGGTTTATGTATAGGGCCAACCTAAGGCCATTATTATCTTTAGTCTCACCTTGGTGCCAGCAGTAACAGGACTATAAAAACAAAAAACTGCGGATGCTGGAAATCCAAAACAAAAACAGAATTACCTGGAAAAACTCAGCTGGTCTGGCAGCATCGGCGGAGAAGAAAAGAGTTGTCGTTTCTGTTGAAAGGTCACGAGGACTTGAAATGTCAACTCTTTTCTTCTCCGCCGATGCTGCCAGACCAGCTGAGTTTTTCAGGTAATTCTGTTTTTGTTTTGTAATAGGACTATGTTAGATGTAATCACGATGTGCAAAGTTAGTGGATCAATGCTTATCTTTGTATAAAAATCCTCCATCCACCACTTTAATCCAAGTGAAAGTTGGTTTTAAACTGTGAACAAAGGATTTTTATATAGTTATGTTATGTATTTGTGCAGTATTAAAGTTCAGTGTGAGCTCCTTAGATACACCCTGAATGTTTTATCAGTATCTGCATTCAGTGCTCTAGGTGGCAGTCTAGTCCATTGGTTAAACATAGAATGTGTGAAGCTGCTACACCTTGTGTCTTGTTCCTTTCATAAGAACACGGAGCATGCAAAAAGTAGTAATTTGTCTCATGAAAGACTGCTCCCTCTCACAGGCCTCGTACAAAGGCTTCCTGAGCTTTTAATGATGTTCCTTTGTCCTCTCTGGCTCAACAAAAAGGATGCTATGGTTCCACCCACTGGTCCTTCTGGTTTCTTTTTCTTAAGAGTCTCAATGAGAACAGACTAAAGGCCCTTCAATTCTCTTCACAGCTTACGTTTCAGATGTCAGTTAGGTTTGGGGTTCTTTTAGTTCCTGTAAACACCAGCATAACAAGTGAAATCTTCACTAGCCTGAAGTCTTTGAGTATGAATTTATTGCCTAATTGCATCACTTAATTGGAGTTTGTGTCTCATGTACATCCTTCACCTTTACATGCTGTCTTGAGTGCTGTATTATTACTGAGCACTGTGATTCCAGATGGGTTCAAGCCTGCATGTGTTTCTGACAGGTGATTAGAGCGCCTTAGTGTAGAATGCTGAGAAAATGAGCGACAAAGAGTTTTCCTGAGTGCGTGGACGTAAAAATAAAATGAGTCTTTTTGTATACCATCTTTTCAAAGGTGGATAATTGTAAGCACCATGTTGTTCTCTCTACCCTCCACCACACAATCCTTTGTATTTATTCTCATCTCCAGATGGAATGGAACACTTATAGAAAAATCACCAGAGTGGAACAGAATATAATAAAAAATGATTGTCGAATATTACTGTTGTGCACCATTTTGAAGTTCTCCAAGTTGGAGCAACAGGAAGGAGGACAGGAGCTTGATACTTGGAGAGTAATCTGAATTCAGCCTGGAGTACCTCATTCTGAAGGTTAAATAACTCCCAGCTTTCTTCCACTTTCATTCCATTTACCACTGAACAGTAGCAGTGCCCACAATGGAGATGGGTGCACTCTGATTTGAAATTAAGGACAGTGTTCTGGATTGATGTGAGAAAGCAGAACAATAAAGGAGTAAATGTTAACCTTGCAGACTCCAGGGTGATTTTTGTAGCTGCCCATTGTTCTGTTAGGTGCCAGCTGGTGGATATAAACCATCTGGAAAATAATTTCATGATGACTCAATATTCTTAACAGGCAACCTAAAAGCACTTTGAAAATGTAATTTTGATAGAATGGCAGTGGTCCTGAATCATACTAGTTACCAATATCTGTTGATTCAATTGCAGGTGATGGTGGGCTATTAAAATTAGCCTCAGTGCCCTAAAGGAAAACTCAGCTAAGCTCCCCAATCCCCATCTGATCTTAGGAGGTGTTCACCTCCTCATCCAGGTTCTCTGACTCTCACTGATAGCTGGAAGATGTTCATATGTAAGTGTTGGTACTGAGGTGAGTGGTGGGACTGCCAGGAAGAAGGAGAATAGGAAAGCTGAAGACCAGATGCAAAGATGTGGTGGTGAAAGACTTAAACACAACAGAATTGGAAGAGGACTGGGTGACTGACACGGGGAGATGGAGAAGGGTAATCAATCAGCTTTATGACGACCCCAAGTGAAATGGGAGAAGCTGAAAGAAGATGAAGAAGACATTCACTGGCGGCCACATCTTCAGCTGTCAAAGGCCTAAGCTCTGGACTTCCTCCCTAAAACATTTCTGCCTCTCCACGTCTCTTCCCTCTTATAAGTGAAGACAATGGTTTCAGTGTTGCCAATAATTTAATTGGGGAAAACTTCTGCTCATCTAGTCCTGGAAATTAGATAAGCAGTCTTGAGAATTTGGAGACCGTGAAGGAGTCAAGCCAGGTAATAGTGAGATACAGTTGGGTGTCATAAGTGTACATATGAAAACTAATACTTTGCTCTCAAATGATGTTGCAGAAGGGCAGCATGTAGATGAGAAATAGGAGGGGAACCAAGGATCGATCCTTGGAGTACACCAGAGGTAGTAATGCAGAAGTGGGGAGCAAAGGTGATTCTCTGGTCATGGCTGCATCAAGAAGAATGGTATAGGTGAGTGCAGATACATTTGAGGTAGAAGGTATGATCAACTGTGACAAAGGCTGTAGGCAAATTGAGAAGGATGAGGAGGGAGAGTTTAGTTTGTGACAGTCACATTGGATGTTATTTGCAACTTTGACAGGAGCCAGGATAGCTGGAAGATGTTCATGTGTAAGTGTTGATTGCAACATCATCTTGCCTGCCAACACATGGTATCTGGGCTCACACATGAAGAGGTGAGGTAGAAGAGGACTACCAGCATTGGGAAAATCAAAAGCTAACATCAACCTGGAGATGAAGGAAAAACTGTGGTGAAATAATTGTACGTTAAAAACTCAAACTGGTTTCAAACTGGGAAGCGACCTTTTCATTTGTTTCAATTTGTACCATCATCGCTCAGTTATAGTCATGTGCTCAGTTTATCCTAGCTATTCAGGAACAATCAAACAGGCTGAGGTTTTTTTCCCCCAGGATAAAGGGGTGACTTACATACAAACATACGAAATATCAGAAGTAGACCATTCGGCCCCTCGAGCCTGCTCCACCATTCAATAAGATCATGACTGATCTGTTTGTGTTTCGAGTTTCACATTCCCATCTATCCCCAATAACCTTTGATTCCCTTGCCTAACAAGAATCTAACTATCTCTACTTAAAAATATTCAGTGACTCCGCTTCCACCGCCTTCTGAGGCAGAGAATTCCAAAGTCCCAAAACCCTCAGAGAGAAAAAGATTTCCCCTCATCTCTGTCCTAAAATGGCGAACCCTAAATTTAAAACAGTGCCCCTTAGTTTTGGACTCACCCTCAAGAGGAAACATCCTTTCCACATCCACCTTGTCAAGACCATTGAGGATCTTATATACTTAAACCAAGTCACCCCTCGCTCTTCCAAACTCCAGTGGAAACAAGCCCAGCCTGCCCAACTTTTCTTCATAAGACAACCCGCTCATTCCAGGTATCAATCTAGCAAATCTCCTCTGAACCGCCTGCAATGCATTTACATCCTTCCTTAAATAAGGGGACCAAAACAGGATTGGAGGTGGTGTCACCAATGCCCTGTATAACTGAAGCATAATGTTATGATATGGCAGGTGGTATTTGTCAGGCTGACCAAATCCACAAGGGAAACTTGGCCACGCTATCACAACAGTCTGCAATTTCTGTTTATTATGAGAAGATTTGTGCACTGAATTGAGAAGTAAGGAGTCCACTAACATCTTTAGAGATTAAAAAAATATAAATTAAAACAGTTATTAACAAAAAAAGGAATAAAACATATACACAAGGTTACAATTACATGGCTACTTAATACTATAACAATTCCCAAAATTCCTAGTTAACCAAACACACAAGTATGTACCCCCTTTAAGGCAACAGTCCAAAATGGATTTTACAGTTATATACACAATCCAGCAAGGTTACCACAAGCACCCACTCGACAGTGGAATTCCAAAGGCTTTTAACACAACTTTGATTACTGGAACAGCAGACTTCTACAAAGTAGCTACAGGCTTTTCCCCAAGTCAGCTGCACACAGCGTACCTTTCAAATATCACACAGCCACCCACACATAGCCTTCCAACCCTTCTTTAAATATATTGCTTCCTCTTTAATCTGTAAATCTCATTGTTCCCCCATGTCTTTGAATTTTACTTTTCCCATAAAATAACAATCTTTTGTGTTGTCATTGTGGTCAGCACTTTTGGGGAAAATCAATGTAATAACCTGCCTTATTTATCTTGTTAGTTGTAAACACCCCATCCCACCGTGTCTCATTGAAAACCAAACACCTCTCCATTTACCCTAAAATTCAAATTTCATTCCCACCCTATGCGCTGAGACTTTACCTGATTTCACTCACTAGCATTTCACATGCCCTTTTACACCTGCAAAGTGGCTACAGGCTTTTCCCCAAGTCTGTTTCACACAGTGTACTTTTTAGATATTACATGGCCACTGGCATGGATTGAGAATTGGTTGACAGACCGGAACCAGAGAGTGGGAATAAACGGGTCTTTTTCTGAGTTGCAGGTGGTGACTAAAGGTGTGCTGCAGAGATCAGTGTTTGGGGCCCAGCTATTCGCGATATATATAAGCTCCTTGGATGAGGCAGCCAAATGCAATATTTCCAAGTTTGCTGACGACGAAAGCTGGGCAGGGTTGTGAGTTGTGAGGAGGATGCAAGGAGGCTTCAGGGTGATTTAGATAAGTTGTGGGTGTGGGCAAACACATGGCAGATGCAGTATAACGTGGATAAATGTGAAGTTATACTCTTTGGTGTGAGAAACCATAAGGCAGAGCATTATTTAAATGGTGATATATTGGGAAATGTGGATGTACAAAGGGATCTGGGTGTCCTTGTACACCAGTCACTGAAAGTAAACAGGCAGGTGCAGCAAGCAATTAGGAAGGCCTTCGCTGCAAGAGGATTTGAGCTCAGAGGTAGGCATGACTTACTACAGTTATACAGGGCATTGGTGAGACCACACCTGGAGTATTGTGTGTAATTTTGGTCTCCCTACCCTAAGAAAGGATATACTTGCCATAGAGGGAGTGCAGTGAAGGTTCACTAGGCTGATACCAGGGATGGCAGGACTGTTATATGAGGAGAGATTGGTTCGACTGGGCCTGTATTCACTAGAGTTTAGAAGAACGAGAGGGGATCTGATTGAAACGTATAAAATTCTAACAGGGCTAGACAGACTGGATGCAGGGAGGATGTTTCCCCCCAGTTGGGGAGTCTAGACCCAGGGGCCACAGTCTCAGGATACAGGGCAGGCCATTTAGGACTGAGAAGAGGAAAACTTTTTTCACTCAGAGGGCGGTCAACCTGTGGAATTTTCTACCCCAAAGGCTGTGGAGGCCGGGTCACTGAGTATATTCAAGAAAAAAATTGATAAATATTTAATGATTAGGGGCATCAAGAGGTATGGAGTGAAAGTGGGAATATGGCGTTGAGATAGAGGATCAGCCATGATCATATTGAATGGTGGAGCAGGCTCAAAGGGCTGAAAGGCCTACTCCTGCTCCTAGTTTCTATGTTTCTAACTCTTTTGATAATTTCAACCCTGCAGTCTATCTGGCTAATTTCATTAAATTGGCCACACAGACAGAACCATCCACACAAGCACAAACATAAGTCTACTTTACAATACCCCACAATAATATTATGAAAAATATGATAGTTTTGTGACAATAACGTCCCTACTTTTATGTTCAATTTCTCTCATAGTAAAGGGTAGCATTCCATTGGCCTTCTTGATTACTTGCTGTACCTGCATACTAACTCAAGCACCAGAACGTTTAGATCCCTCTGCACCTCGGAATTCTGCAGTCACATTTCGTCCAATACTCTGTTGTTTTATTCTTCCTGCCAAAGTGAACAACTTCACATTTCACACCGCCACTCCCCCCCACCCTCCAGTCTACTGCAGTTGCCAGATTTTTGCCCACTCGCTCAATTTATCTTAGTTTTATGCTCTGCAGGCGGGCACGCGCCCGACCTGAATGGGTGTAAAATCGCTCGAGATGACGTTGGTTGAGCGTCCTGACATCATCATGTGACATTTCGCTCCGCAGGCGGGAGCGGCAGTTGGAGGAGCGCCTGCTGACAATTAGGTGGACAATTAAGCCCATTATCAGTGCAATTGTCATGGTTTTTCATGGCCACCCAACCTGACAGCCAGCAGACGGGCGAATCAACCAGGTGGCTTTTACACTTTTGATGAAGCCTCATCCAAGGGTGGGATGAAATCTCCGTTAGGAAATAAAATAAAAAGCAAATATCTGGGGACAGCATTTTTATCAGGTATGCTTTCAGGTGCTTGATTGTGCCGCATGGGCATTTTTTGCACCATTTTTGTGCTTTATTTTCTTACTTGGAGATCTGCAGCTCCCTGAGCTCAGTGGAAGCGCTCCCCGCCACGCCCACGGTGACATCGTCACCTGCCCTCTTCCCGATCCCAGCAGCGCTGAGCTTTTCAGCTTTTCAGCTTTTCCGTTAATTGGCCAGCCAGTGTGAAAATACAGTCGGGGGCCGATCGCGGTTGGAGTCGGGGGCCGATCGCGGTTGGAGTCGGGGGCCGATCGCGGTTGGAGTCGGGGGCCGATCGCGGTTGGAGTCGGGGGCCGATCGCGGTTGGAGTCGGGGGCCGATCGCGGTTGGAGTCGGGGGCCGATCGCGGTTGGAGTCGGGGGCCGATCGCGGTTGGAGTCGGGGGCCGATCGCGGTTGGAGTCGGGGGCCGATCGCGGTTGGAGTCAGGGGCCGATCGCATGCGCCTGACCAGCAAAAAATGCAGGCCTATGTCTGCTTCACAATGTACTTTCTTCCTATCTTTGTGTCATCTGCAACTTTACCTTCCATCTCTTCACTCCCTCAACTGAGTGACTGATGTAAATGTAAAAAGTTGAGGTGCCAGCACAGACTCCTGAGGGACTTCACTCATCACATCCTGCCAGTTGGACAAAGGCCCATTTATGTATGCTCTCTGCTTTCTGCCAGCCAGCCAGTCTTCTATCCAGGCTAATATGTTATTCCCTATACTTTTATTTTCCGCAATAACCTTTGATGTAGCAGCTTATCAAATGCTTTCTGAAAATCCAAGTACCATACATCTACAGGCTCCCCTCTATCCACTGCACATTATTCCTTCAATGAACTCTCATAAATTGGTTAAACATGATTTACCTTTCATAAAACCATGCTGACTCTTCCCAATTACCCTGAGCTTTTCTGAGTGCTCAGCTATAACCTCTTTAATGATTGCCTCTAACACTTTCCCCGCAACTGATGTCAAGCTAAACTGGCTGAAAATTTCCTGCTTTCTGCCTCCCTTCCTTGATAGGGGTCATTAAAATTATTAAATCATTGCCAGGGTAGATGTGGAGAAGATGTTTCCAATTGTGGCACAGTCTAAAATGAGGGACCATAAATATAAGATAGTTACTAGTAAATCCAATAGGGAATTTCGGAGAAAATTCTTTAATTAGAGAATGGTGAGAATACGGAACTCCCCATCACAGGGAATAGGATAGATATATTTTAGTGATTAATCAAGAAGGGGAAAATGGAGTATGAGAGTAAACTTGCAGGGGACATAAAAACTGACTGTAAAAGCTTCTATAAATATGTGAAGAGAAAAAGATTAGCAAAGGCAAATGTAGGTCCCTTACAGTCAGGAATGGGGGAAATTATAAAGTACACTATTGGGGGAGCAAAGAAATGGCAGAAGAATTGAACACATATTTTGATTCTGTCTTCACAAAAGAGGACACAAATAATTTCCAAGAAATGTTAGGGAACCAAGGGGTAGTGAGGGAAGAATTGAAGAAAATCAATATTAGTAAAAAAATGATGCTAGAGAAATTAATGGGGTTAAAGACTGTAAAATCTCCAGGGCCTGATAATCTACATCCCAGAGTACTAAAGGAAGTGGTCCTGGAAATATTGGATGCATTGGTGGCAATCTTCCAAAATTCTATAGACTCTGGAACATTTCCTAAAGGTTGGAGGGAAGCAAATGTAACCCTACTATTTAAAAAAAGAGGGAGAGAATAAACAGAATTACAGGCCAGTTAGCCTAACATCAATAGTAGGGAAAATGCTGGAGTCTATTATAAAAGACGTGGTAACAGAACACTTGGAAAGCATTATCGGGATTAGACAAAGTCAGCATGGGTTTATGAAAGGGAAATCATGCTTAACTAATCTACAGGAGTTTTTTGAGGATGTAACTAGTAGAATAGATAAGGGAAAACCAGTGGATGTGGTGTATTTGGATTTCAAGAAGGCTTTTGATAAGGTCCCACAAAAGGGGCTAGTGGGCAAAATTAAAGCACATGGGATCAGGGGGTAATATACTAGCATGGATTGAGAATTGGTTGACAGACCGGAAACAGAGAGTGGGAATAAAAGGGTCTTTTTCCAGATGACAGGTGGTGACTAGTGGTGTACCGCAGGGGTCAGTGCATGGGCCCCAGCTATTCACAATATATTTAAGTGACTTGGATGAGGAAACCAAATGCAATATTTCCAGGTTTGCTGACAACACAAAACTGGGTGAAGTTGTGAGTTGTGAGGAGGATGCAAGGAGGCTTCAGGGCGATTTAGACAAGTTGTGTGTATGGGCAAACACATGGCAGATACAGTATAACGTGGATAAATGTGAAGTTATACGCTTCGGTGTGAAAAATAGAAAGGCTGAGTATTATTTAAATGGTGATATATTGGGAAATGTGGATGTACAAAGGGACCTGGGTATCCCTGTACATCAGTCAATGAAAGTAAATAGGCAGGTTCAGCAAGCAATTAGGAAGGCAAAAGGTATGTTGGCCTTCATTGCAAGAGGATTTGAGTTCAGAAGGGATGTCTCACTACAGTTATACAGAGCCTTGGTGAGACCACACCTGGAGTATTGTGTGTAGTTTTGGTCTCCCTACCCTAAGAAAGGATATAATTGTCATAGAGGGAGTGCAGTGAAGGTTCACTAGGCTGATACCAGGGATGGCAGGACTGTTGTATGAGGAGAGACTGGGCCTGTATTCACTAGAGTTTAGAAGAATGAGAGGGGATCTAATTGAAAGGTATAAAATTCTAACAGGGCTAGACAGACTAGATGCAGGGAGGATGTTTCCCCTGGTTGGGGAGTCTAGAACCAGGGGCCACAGTCTCAGGATACAGGGCAGGCCATTTAGGAATGAGATGAGGAAAAATTTCTTCACTCAGAGGGTAGTCAACCTGTGGAATTCTCTACCACAGAGGCTGTGGAGGCTGGGTCACTGAGTATATTCAAGAAAAAAATGTATACATTTTTGGATATTAGGGGCATCAAGGTGTATGGAGAGAAAGAGGGAATATAGCATTGAGATAGGGGATCAGCCAGGATCATAATGAATGGCGAAGCAGGCTCGAAGGGCCGAATGGCCTATTCCTGCTCCTAGTTTCTATGTTTCGAGGGGAAGCTGGGTAAGCACATAGGGGAAGATGAAAAGCAAGAGCATGTGGAATTGGGCTTGTTCAGGATATCATGTTTCTCTGCCTGGGTTGTTTAAAATCTGTGTGTCTTACTGTTGCCTTATTGAAAGTGTAACTGGGAGTTAGATTAATTAGGGGATTTAGAAGTTATCATAATAGTAATTGGTGGATCTATGAATGTATTTAAAAATCATTCTCTTATTAATAAATGCTAATCTTGTTTTGCAAAACCTATAAGACTTGGTGGTCTTATTAATACTGAATTCAAGGCACACATCTTGAAATTTATACAAACTGCAAAACAAGTTGTGGCAATTGTTTCAAGTTTCCCTTTGAGATTTGAACAGCTCAGCATTTACCATCGGCTGTGTCATAACACAAGGTTACGGGGATAAGGCACAGGAGTGGGACTAGGTGGAATACTCTTCCAGAGAGCCAGTGCAGACTCGATGGGCTGAATGGCCACCTTTTACATTGTAAAGCTACTGTGATACTGCTTCATAGAGGTTTAGGTGAAATAAGGTGGGAGGAGGTTTGAATGGGGCATAAGCATGGCACAGACCTGTTGGGCTGATACCTGTTGTATTGCTGTAAATTCTATTCAATGTAAATACTTTTCCAGACACAATGCCAAAGGCCAGGTCCTCATTTTTTACTTAAACTATGTTGCTTTTCTGAATGTTATGGATTTTGATAATGAATCCTTCACTCCTGACTGACCTTTCATTTTCTTTTTTCTGCGATCTCTCCACCTCAGCACTTCACTCAAGATCAAGGGGAGAAGATTTTTTAACTCATGAGCTTCTCTTGCAAGTGCAAGCTTATCTTCATATGCTACTAAAATGTTTAAAGCAGCATTATAATGTTTCCTCATATGTTTTCTGATCTGCAGGATCTTTCATACCTGCACCTGTTGTTACTGTGCACAGAACTAGAGGGATAAGTCGAGTGGGATCGAGCATGGGGCAGATTTGCTTCCTTCTGTTCTTCTTGGACTACATCCAACCAAAAATTCAAATTTATGAGGTTTTTAAAATACAAGTAGGGAAGAGTTATTTCCTTTGGCAAGTGGGTGGGTAACTATAGGTCATAGATTTAAAGTAAGAGGCAGAGAGGAACTCATCATACAGGCCTTTTTTTATTCATTCATGGATGTGGACATTGATGGCTAGGCCAGCATTTATTACCCACCCCAAATTATCCTCACTCAGGTCAACTATATTGCTTTGGTCACATAAAGGCCAGATCAGGTAAGGACATTAATGAGCCAGATGGGTTTTTACAACAATTGGCAGTAGCTTCAGAGTCATCATCAGGCTTTTAATTCAAGATTGTTATTGAATTCAAATTTCACCATCTGCTGTGGTGGGATTTGAACCCAGGTGCCCTAAATCTCTGGATTACCAGTCCAGGGACAATGCCACTACACCACTGCCTTCCCAGTTTACAATAACCTGGGACATGCTGCCTGAAAAGATGGAGGAAGCAGATTCAAAAACAACAGCCCTAGCAGATTGGAAAGTGGCCAATGTAAACCCACTATTTAAAAAACAAGGGAGGGAGAAAACGACGATTACAGACCAATTAGCCTAACATCAGTAATAGGGAAAATGCTAGCATCAATTATAAGGGGGGGGGTGATCACAGGACACTTAGAAAATATCAATGGATTTATGAAAGGGAAATCTACTTATCTCCTAGATAAGGGAGAACCGGTAGATGTAATGTATTTGGATTTCCAGAAAGCTTTGGATAAAGTTCCATATAAGAAGTTAGTGTGTAAGTTAAAGTACATGGGATTGGGGGTAATATTTTGGCATGGATTGAGAATTGGTTAGAAGACAGGAAACAGAGTAGAAGTAAACGGGTCTTTTTTGAATGGCAGGCAGTGACTAGTGGGGTACCGCAGGGATCAGTGCTTGGGCCCCAGCTATTCACAATATATATCAACGATTTGGGTGAGGGAATCAAATGTAATATTTCCAAGTTTGCTGACGATACGAAACTTGGTGGGAATGTGAATGGTGAGGAGGGTGTTAAGAGGCTTCAAGGCAAGTTTAGACAGGTTGAGTGAGTGGGAAAATGCATAGCAGATGCAGTATAACTGTGGGTAAGTGTGAAGTTATCCACTTCGGTAGGAAAAACCGAATGACAGTGAATTATTTCAATAGTGATAAATTGGGAAATATTGATGTACAATTGACCTGGATATCCTTGTACACCAATCACTTAAAGCAAGCATGTAGATGCAGCAAGCAGTTAAGAAGGCAATTGGTATGTTGGCCTTCATTGTGAGAGGACTTGAGCACAGGAGCAAGGATGTCTTACTGCAGCTGTACAGGGTCTTAGTGAGACCACACCTGGAGTATTGTGTGGAGTTTTGGTCTCCTTGCCAAAGAAAGGATATACTTGCCAAAAAGTAAGTGCAGCGAAGGTTCACTAGACTGATTCCTGGGATTGTCATATGAGGAGAGATTGGGCCGAGTAGGCCTGTGTTCACTGGAGTTTAGAAGAATGAGAGGGGATCTCATTGAAATATATAAAATTCTGACAGGGTTGGACAGACTGGATGCAGGGATGATGTT
Source organism: Carcharodon carcharias (assembly GCF_017639515.1). Classification (NCBI taxonomy): domain Eukaryota; kingdom Metazoa; phylum Chordata; class Chondrichthyes; order Lamniformes; family Lamnidae; genus Carcharodon; species Carcharodon carcharias. The sequence goes on from NC_054471.1 coordinate 10,218,603, forward strand.
TCCTCTGGCTGGGGTCTAGAACAAGGGGTCACAGTCTCAGGATATGGGGTAAACCATTTAGGGCTGAGATGAGGAGAAATTTCTTCACTCAGAGGGTGGTGAACCTGTGGAATTCTCTACCACAGAAGGCTGTGGAGGCCAAGTCACTGAACATATTTAAGAAGGAAATAGATAAATTTCTGGACTCTAAAGGCATCAAGGAGTATAGGGAGAGTGGGAGTATGACGTTGAGATCGAGGATCAGCCATGATCATATTGAATGGTGAAGTAGGCTCGTAGGGCTGACTGACCTACTCCTGCTCCTATTTTCTATGTTTCCATGTTTCTGTGAGCTATCAAAGGGAAATTGGACATGTTTTTGAAGACAACTAATTTGCTGAACTATGGGGAAAGAGTAAGGGAGTGGAACTAATTGGATAAGCTTTACAAAGAGCCAGGCAGGTGCAATGGGTGCCTCTCATGATGAAAGTTCATTGACCTGAAATGTTAAGTTTGTTTTTCTCTCCACAGATGCTGCCTGACCTGCTGAATATTTCCAGCATGTTCTGGTTTTAATTCAGAGTTCCAGCAAGCATTGTATTTTTCTTTCACACCATTCCCTTAAATCTCCCCTTAATGTTCTCTGCTTTAAGAAGAACAATCCCAGGTTTCATCTGAAGCGTAAAAAGTTATCGGAGGATGAACTGATGGGAGTAATTTCATTGGAATGAGGATTCAGAGGGCGTGCAGAATCAGTTGCAGGGTGGAAAGGAGATGGCAGAATTGGTGGTTACCATAAAGTCCAGAAGTGGGGGCGAGTGGAACTGGGGCCAGCAACCAGACTGCAGCTGAAGCTGATAAACAGGTAGAACCAGTCCAATCATTGGCTTATTAGGGGGTTGAGGGGCTGAATCTGATCAAGGTGCTTCAAAATATGGGGAACAGAATATCTTATATTGGGGACACAGTGTAATCTTACAGTGCACTCCACTGTAATCTCAATGACCAGAGAAGTCCAAATAAATCCAGAAATTTGAAGTCAATTTGAAGAAAATATCCAGAGCTACACATAATTTCCAGGCAATGACCAGCAAGAGACAATCTAACCATCTCTCCTTGACATTCAATGGCATTACCATCACTGAATACCCCACTATCAGCATCCTGAGGGTTAGCATTGACCAGAAGTTGAACCGGACCCCAGCCATATAAATACTGTGGCTACAAGAGCAGGTCAGAACGAGGGTATAAAATATAAAAGCAGGAAGGCTATACTAGGACTGTATAAAACACGAGTTAGGCTCCAGCTAGAGTACAGTTCTGGTCAGTACATTAGAGAAAGGATTTATTCACATGAGAGAGGGTCCAGAGGAGATTTATAAAGATGTTGCCAGGAATGAAGCATTTTATCTATGAGGAAAGATTGGATAGGCTGGGGTTGTTTTCTCTGGAACTGAAGAAGCTGAGGGGAAATTTAATTGAAGGGTATAAAATTATGAAGGGTCGAGAAAGAGTTAATAGGAAGGATTGTGTTCCTTAGCATAGAGGTCAATAACCAGGGAGCAAAGGTTTAATGGGTTTGAGGGGAGTTGAGGAAAAATCTTTTTGCCTGAGAGGATGGAGAGTAGAAACCCTCACCACATTTAAAAAATACTTGGATGTACACTTGAGGTGTCGTAGCCTACAGAGCTACAGGCCAAGCGCTCCTTCCCCCTCCACTCTCACAACACCCCCATGACTTTCTCTGCTCTAAGCAGAAAAAGCCCAGCTTTTCCAGTCTCTCCCACATGAACTGAAATCCCTCATCCACCGAACCATTCTAATAAATCTCCTTAGCTGCCTCACTTCTTTGTTCTCCCTATTTGCATGTGGAAAACTGCTTTGGAAATGAATAATGTAATAAATCCATTCAAAATGATCGAACAAAACCTCATGCAGCTCTGTGCCTGCACTGTCACTACTTTACAATGCAAATAAGAAGCACTGATTAAAATTTAAGTGGATTCATACATTTAGTAGTGAATCAGGTATTCTGAGAGTGATGCACTCTCTGCTTCTGGAATAGGATTGCAGATGGTTCCTTTAGGTGACATTCACAGGCTGTTGACAAGCCCTTGTGTGATTATAGAAAACAAAGCACTTGACAAGGTCAAGAGATGCGAAACAATTCATTTCAGCTCACTATCAGAGGGCTTGTTGATAACGGGGGTGGAAGGGGATGAATCAGTGAAGCTGATGGATAACATTCTGAAAATGACAACAGCCACAATTATCATAATCATGTATCCCTGAGAGAGGCTTTCTGCCTTTCACACCCATCATCATTCTCACTGTGGTCGCCATGGTGACATGTCATACCTCCATCGATGCAGGGCAGTCCAGGGTCCTTCAACCAGTAGAAACCTTCTGTCAGATGGCTGATGCCTGCCATCAAGCTGCTATATACAGGGCACAAAGAAAACAACATTTTTCCTCCTCTCTGAGAATAAAAAAGAAGCAACTTGCATTTATACACTGCCTTTCACAACTTCAGATAGTCCCAAGGCACTTTACAGTTAGCAAAATACTTTTGAAGTGTAGTGGCTGTCTTAATATAGGAAATGTGACAGCTAATTTATGCACAGCAAGAAGCAGCAGTGATAAGTGAACGGAGTGAGATTTTAATTCACTCAAATACCATTCACTTGCGTGGAGTTGAAATCGGGCGCCAGAGGTTTAATGATATTGGCAGCACAGAGACCGCCCCTGCCCTTATTTAAACAGTGGCATGAGATCTTTTACACCCACCAGAGAAAGCAGGGTTCTTGGATTAATGTCGCTTTCGAATGACAGCAACACAATATCGTCATCCTAGCACTGCAGCACTATCTCAGTCCAGACCCTCTGACAGTGCAGCACTCCCTCAGTACTGACCCTCTGACAGTGCAGCACTCCCTCAGTACTGACCCTCCAACAGTGCAGCACTCCCTCAGTATTGACCATCTGACAGTGCACCCCCCCCACAGTACTGACACTCTGACAGTGCAGCGCTCCCTCAGTACTGACCGGCCAACAGTGCAGCACTCGCTCAGTACTGACGCTCTGATAGTGCAGCACTCCCTCAGTACTGACCCTCTGACAGTGCAGCTCTATCTCAGTACAGACCCTCTGAAAGTGCAGCACTCCCTCAGTACTGACCCTCTGACAGTGCAGCACTCCCTCAGTACTGACCCTCTGACAGTGCAGCTCTATCTCAGTACAGACCCTCTGACAGTGCAGCGCTCCCTCAGTACTGACCGGCCAACAGTGCAGCACTCGCTCAGTACAGACCCTCTGACAGTGCAGCACTACCTCAGTACTGACCCTCTGACAGTGCAGCTCTATCTCAGTACAGACCCTCTGAAAGTGCAGCACTCCCTCAGTACTGACCCTCTGACAGTGCAGCACTCCCTCAGCACTGACCCTCTGACAGTGCAGCTCTATCTCAGTACAGACCCTCTGACAGTGCAGCACTCACTCAGTACTGACCCTCTGACAGTGCAGCACTCCCTCAGTACTGACCCTCTGACAGTGCAGCACTCCCTCAGTACTGACCCTCTGACAGTGCAGCATTCCCTCAGTACTGACTCTCTGACTGTGCAACACTCTATCAGTACTGAGCCTCTGATAGTGCAGCACTCTCTCAATACTGACCCTCTGACAGTGCAGCACTCCCTCAGTACTGACTCTCTGACTGTGCAACACTCTATCAGTACTGACCCTCTGATAGTGCAGCACTCTCTCAATACTGACCCTCTGACAGTGCAGCACTCCCTCAGTGCCGACCCTCTGATATTGCAGCACTCCCTCAGTACTGACCCTCTGACAGTACAGCTCTACCTCAGTACTGACCCTCTGACAGTGCAGCATTCCCTCAGTATTGACTCTCTGATAGTGCAGCTCTACCTCAGTACTGACCCTCTGACAGTGCAGCACTCCCTCAGTACTGATCCTCTGACAGTGCAGTACTACCTCAGCACTGACCCTCTGACAGTGCAGCATTCCCTCAGTACTGACCCTCTGACAGTGCAGCATTCCCTCAGTACTGACTCTCTGACTGTGCAACACTCTATCAGTACTGACCCTCTGATAGTGCAGCACTCTCTCAATACTGACCCTCTGACAGTGCAGCACTCCCTCAGTACTGACTCTCTGACTGTGCAACACTCTATCAGTACTGACTCTCTGATAGTGCAGCACTCCCTCAGTACTGACCCTGTGACAGTGCAGCACTCCCTCAATACTGACCCTCTGACGGTGCAGCATTCCCTCAGTACGGACTCTCTGACAGAGCAGCACTCCCTCAGTACGGACTCTCGGACTGTGCAACATTCTGTCAGCACTGACCCTCTGATAGTGCAGCACTCTCTCAGTACTGACCCTCTGATATTGCAGCACTCCCTCAGTACTGACCCTCTGACAGTGCAGCACTCCCTCAGTAATGACCTTCTGACAGTGCAGCACTCCCTCAGTAATGATCCTCTGAGAGTGCAGCTCTTGCTCAGTACTGAACCTCTGACAGTGCAGCTCTACCTCAGTACTGACCCTCTGACAGTGCAGCACTCCCTCAGTACTGACCCTCTGAAATTGCAGCACTCCCTAGGTACTGATCCTCTGACAGGGCAGCGCTACTTCAGTACTGACCCTGTGACAGTGCAGCACTCCCTCAGTACTGACCCTCTGACAGTGCAGCACTCCCTCAGTACTGACCCTCTGACAGTGCAGCTCTCCCTCAGTACTGACCATGTGACAGTGCAGCACTCCCTCAATACTGACCTTCTGACAAGGCAGCATTCCCTCAGTACGGACTCTCTGACAGAGCAGCATTCACTCAGTACTGACTCTCTGACTGTGCAACACTCTATCAGTACTGACCCTTTGACAGTGCAGCACTCCCTCAGTACTGAGCTTCTGAAAGTACAGCTCTAGCTCAGTACTGAACCTCTGACAGTGCAGCACTCCCTCAGTAATGATCCTCTGAGATTGTAGCTCTTGCTCAGTACTGAGCCTCTGACAGTGCAGCACTTCCTCAGTACTGACCCTCTGACAGTGCAGTACTCCCTCAGTACTGACCTTCGGACAATGCAACACTCCCACAGTACTGACCCTCTGACAGTGCAGCACAACCTCAGTACTGAGCCTCTGACAGTACAGCTCTACCTCAGTACTGACCCTCTGACAGTGCAGCACTCCCTCAGTAATGATCCTCTGAGATTGTAGCTCTTGCTCAGTACTGAGCCTCTGACAGTACAGCTTTACCTCAAAACTGACCCTCTGACAGTGCAGCACTCCCTCAGAAATGATCCTCTGAAAGTGTAGCTCTTGCTCAGTACTGACCCTCTGACAGTGCAGCACTCCCTCAATACTGACCCTCTGACAGTGAAGTTCCACCTCAGTACTGACCCTCTGACAGTGCAGCGCTCCCTCAGTACTGACCCTCTGACAGTGCAACATTCCCTCAGCACTGACCCTCTGACAGTGAAGCTCCACCTCAGTACTGACCCTCTGACAGTGCAGCGCTCCCTCAGTACTGACCCTCTGACAGTGCAACACTCCCTCAGCACTGACCCTCTGACAGTGCAGCTCTACCTCAGTACTGACCCTCTGATAGAGCAGCTCTACTTCAGTACTGACCCTCTGATAGAGCAGCTCTACTTCAGTACTGACCCTCTGACAGTGCAGCTCTACCTCAACACTGACCCTCTGACAGTGCAGCACTCCCTCAGTACTGACCCTCTGATATAGCAGCTCTATCTCAGTACTGACCCTCTGAAAGTGCATCACTCCCTCAGTACTGACCCTGTGACAGTGCAGCACTCCCTCAATACTGACCCTCTGACAGTGCAGCAAGCCCTCAGTACGGACTCTCTGACAGAGCAGCACTCCCTCAGTACTGACTCTCTGACTGTGCAACACTCTATCAGTACTGACCCTCTGATAGTGCAGCACTCTCTTAATACTGACCCTCTGACAGTGCAGCACTCCCTCAGTACTGACCCTCTGATATTGCAGCACTCCCTCAGTACTGACCATCTGACAGTACAGCTCTACCTCAGTACTGACCCTCTGACAGTGCAGCACTCCCTCAGTACTGAACCTCTGACAGTGCAGCACTCCCTCAGTAATGATCCTCTGAGATTGTAGCTCTTGCTCAGTACTGAGCCTCTGACAGTACAGCTTTACCTCAGTACTGACCCTCTGACAGTGCAGCACTCCCTCAGTAATGATCCTCTGAGAGTGTAGCTCTTGCTCAGTACTGAACCTCCGACAGTGCAGCACTTCCTCAGTACTGACCCTCTGACAGTGCAGTACTCCCTCAGTACTGACCTTCGGACAATGCAACACTCCCACAGTACTGACCCTCTGACAGTGCAGCACAACCTCAGTACTGAGCCTCTGACAGTACAGCTCTACCTCAGTACTGACCCTCTGACAGTGCAGCACTCCCTCAGTAATGATCCTCTGAGATTGTAGCTCTTGCTCAGTACTGAGCCTCTGACAGTACAGCTTTACCTCAGTACTGACCCTCTGACAGTGCAGCACTCCCTCAGAAATGATCCTCTGAGAGTGTAGCTCTTGCTCAGTACTGACCCTCTGACAGTGCAGCACTCCCTCAGTACTGACCCTCTGACAGTGAAGTTCCACCTCAGTACTGACCCTCTGACAGTGCAGCGCTCCCTCAGTACTGACCCTCTGACAGTGCAACATTCCCTCAGCACTGACCCTCTGACAGTGAAGCTCCACCTCAGTACTGACCCTCTGACAGTGCAGCGCTCCCTCAGTACTGACCCTCTGACAGTGCAACACTCCCTCAGCACTGACCCTCTGACAGTGCACCTCTACCTCAGTACTGACCCTCTGATAGAGCAGCTCTACTTCAGTACTGACCCTCTGATAGAGCAGCTCTACTTCAGTACTGACCCTCTGACAGTGCAGCTCTACCTCAACACTGACCCTCTGACAGTGCAGCACTCCCTCAGTACTGACCCTCTGATATAGCAGCTCTACCTCAGTACTGACCCTCTGAAAGTGCATCACTCCCTCAGTACTGACCCTGTGACAGTGCAGCACTCCCTCAATACTGACCCTCTGACAGTGCAGCAAGCCCTCAGTACGGACTCTCTGACAGAGCAGCACTCCCTCAGTACTGACTCTCTGACTGTGCAACACTCTATCAGTACTGACCCTCTGATAGTGCAGCACTCTCTTAATACTGACCCTCTGACAGTGCAGCACTCCCTCAGTACTGACCCTCTGATATTGCAGCACTCCCTCAGTACTGACCCTCTGACAGTACAGCTCTACCTCAGTACTGACCCTCTGACAGTGCAGCACTCCCTCAGTACTGACCCTCTGACAGTGCAGCACTCCCTCAGTAATGATCCTCTGAGAGTGTAGCTCTTGCTCAGTACTGACACTCTGACAGTGCAGTGCTCTGTCATTACTGACCCTCTGACAGTGCTGCACTCCCTCAGTACTGACCTTTGGACAATGCAACACTCCCTCAGTACTGACCCACTGACAGTGCAGCTCTACCTCAGTACTGACCCTCTGACTGTGCAGCACTCCCTCAGTACTGACCCTCTGACAGTGCAGCTCTACCTCAGTACTGACCCTCTGACAGTGCAGAGCTCCCTCAGTACTGACCCTCTGACAGTGCAGCACTCCCTCAGCACTGACCCTCTGACAGTGCAGCACTCCCTCAGTACTGACCCTCTGATATAGCAGCTCTACCTCAGTACTGACCCTCTGACAGTGCATCACTCCCTCAGCACTGACGCTGTGACAGTGCAGCACTCGCTCAATATTGACCCTCTGACAGTGCAGCAAGCCCTCAGTACGGACTCTCTGACAGAGCAGCACTCCCTCAGTACTGACTCTCTGACTGTGCAACACTCTATCATTACTGACCCTCTGATAGTGCAGCACTCTCTCAATACTGACCCTCTGACAGTGCAGCACTCCCTCAGTACTGACCCTCTGACATTGCAGCACTCACTCAGTACTGACCCTCTGACAGTTCAGCTCTACCTCAGTACTGACCCTCTGACAGTACAGCTCTACCTCAGTACTGACCCTCTGACAGTGCAGCATTCCCTCAGTACTGACTCTCTGATAGTGCAGCTCTACCTCAGTACTGACCCTCTGACAGTGCAGCACTCCCTCAGTACTGATCCTCTGACAGTGCAGTACTCCCTCAGCACTGACCCTCTGACAGTGCAGCATTCCCTCAGTACTGACTCTCTGATAGTGCAGCTCTACCTCAGTACTGACCCTCTGACAGTGCAGCACTCCCTCAGTACTGACCCTGTGACAGTGCAGCACTCCCTCAATACTGACCCTCTGACGGTGCAGCATTCCCTCAGTATGGACTCTCTGACAGAGCAGCACTCCCGCAGTACGGACTCTCTGACTGTGCAACGTTCTGTCAGCAGTGACCCTCTGATAGTGCAGCACTCTCTCAGCACTGACCCTCTGATATTGCAGCACTCCCTCAGCACTGACACTCTGACAGTACAGCTCTACCTCAGTACAGACCCTCTGACAGTGCAGCTCAACCTCAGTACTGACCCTCTGACAGTGCAGCACTCACTCAGTAATGACCTACTGACAGTGCAGCACTCCCTCAGTAATGATCCTCTGAGAGTGTAGCTCTTGCTCAGTACTGAACCTCTGACAGTGCAGCTCTACCTCAGTACTGAGCCTCTGACAGTGCTGCACTCCCTCAGTACGGACTCTCTGACAGTGCAGCACTCCCTCAGCACTGACTCTCTGACTGTGCAACACTCTCTCAGTATTGACCCTCTGACAGTGCAGCACTCCCTCAGTACTGACCCTCTGACAGTGAAGCTCCACCTCAGTACTGACCCTCTGACAGTGCAGCGCTCCCTCAGTACTGACCCTCTGACAGTGCAACACTCCCTCAGCACTGACCCTCTGACAGTGCAGCTCTACCTCAGTACTGACCCTCTGATAGAGCAGCTCTACTTCAGTACTGACCCTCTGACAGTGCAGCTCTACCTCAACACTGACCCTCTGACAGTGCAGCACTCCCTCAGTACTGACCCTCTGATATAGCAGCTCTACCTCAGTACTGACCCTCTGACAGTGCATCACTCCCTCAGTACTGACCCTGTGACAGTGCAGCACTCCCTCAATACTGACCCTCTGACAGTGCAGCAAGCCCTCAGTACGGACTCTCTGACAGAGCAGCACTCCCTCAGTACTGACTCTCTGACTGTGCAACACTCTATCAGTACTGACCCTCTGATAGTGCAGCACTCTCTTAATACTGACCCTCTGACAGTGCAGCACTCCCTCAGTACTGACCCTCTGATATTGCAGCACTCCCTCAGTACTGACCCTCTGACAGTACAGCTCTACCTCAGTACTGACCCTCTGACAGTGCAGCACTCCCTCAGTACTGACCCTCTGACAGTGCAGCACTCCCTCAGTAATGATCCTCTGAGAGTGTAGCTCTTGCTCAGTACTGACACTCTGACAGTGCAGTGCTCTGTCAGTACTGACCCTCTGACAGTGCTGCACTCCCTCAGGACTGACCTTCGGACAATGCAACACTCCCTCAGTACTGACCCTCTGACAGTGCAGCTCTACCTCAGTACTGACCCTCTGACTGTGCAGCACTCCCTCAGTACTGACCATCTGACAGTGCAGCTCTAACTCAGTACTGACCCTCTGACAGTGCAGAGCTCCCTCAGTACTGACCCTCTGACAGTGCAGCACTCCCTCAGCACTGACTCTCTGACAGTGCAGCACTCCCTCAGTACTGACCCTCTGATATAGCAGCTCTACCTCAGTACTGACCCTCTGACAGTGCATCACTCCCTCAGCACTGACGCTGTGACAGTGCAGCACTCGCTCAATATTGACCCTCTGACAGTGCAGCAAGCCCTCAGTATGGACTCTCTGACAGAGCAGCACTCCCTCAGTACTGACTCTCTGACTGTGCAACACTCTATCATTACTGACCCTCTGATAGTGCAGCACTCTCTCAATACTGACCCTCTGACAGTGCAGCACTCCCTCAGTACTGACCCTCTGACAGTGCAGCACTCCCTCAGTAATGATCCTCTGACAGTACAGCTCTACCTCAGTACTGACCCTCTGACAGTGCAGCATTCCCTCAGTACTGACTCTCTGATAGTGCAGCTCTACCTCAGTACTGACCCTCTGACAGTGCAGCACTCCCTCAGTTCTGATCCTCTGACAGTGCAGTACTCCCTCAGCACTGACCCTCTGACAGTGCAGCATTCCCTCAGTACTGACTCTCTGATAGTGCAGCTCTACCTCAGTACTGACCCTCTGACAGTGCAGCACTCCCTCAGTACTGACCCTGTGACAGTGCAGCACTCCCTCAATACTGACCCTCTGACGGTGCAGCATTCCCTCAGTACGGACTCTCTGACAGAGCAGCACTCCCGCAGTACGGACTCTCTGACTGTGCAACATTCTGTCAGCACTGACCCTCTGATAGTGCAGCACTCTCTCAGCACTGACCCTCTGATATTGCAGCACTCCCTCAGTACTGACACTCTGACAGTACAGCTCTACCTCAGTACAGACCCTCTGACAGTGCAGCTCATCCTCAGTACTGACCCTCTGACAGTGCAGCACTCACTCAGTAATGACCTTCTGACAGTGCAGCACTCCCTCAGTAATGATCCTCTGAGAGTGTAGCTCTTGCTCAGTACTGAACATCTGACAGTGCAGCTCTACCTCAGTACAGAGCCTCTGACAGTGCTGCACTCCCTCAGTACGGACTCTCTGACAGTGCAGCACTCCCTCAGCACTGACTCTCTGACTGTGCAACACTCTCTCAGTATTGACCCTCTGACAGTGCAGCACTCCCTCAGAACTGACCCTCTGAAATTGCAGCACTCCCTCGGTACTGATCCTCTGACAGGGCAGCTCTACTTCAGTACAGACCCTGTGACAGTGCAGCACTCCCTCAGTACTGACCCTCTTACAGTGCAGCACTCCCTCAGTACTGACCCTCTGACAGTGCAGCTCTCCCTCAGTACTGACCCTGTGACAGTGCAGCACTCCCTCAATACTGACCTTCTGACAGTGCAGCATTCCCTCAGTACGGACTCTCTGACAGAGCAGCACTCCCTCAGTACTGACTTTCCGACTGTGCAACACTCTATCAGTACTGACCCTTTGACAGTGCAGCATTCCCTCAGTACTGAGCCTCTGACAGTACAGCTCTACCTCAGTACTGAACCTCTGACAGTGCAGCACTCCCTCAGTAATGATCCTCTGAGATTGTAGCTCCTGCTCAGTACTGAGCCTCTGACAGTACAGCTTTACCTCCGTACTGACCCTCTGACAGTGCAGCACTCCCTCAGTAATGATCCTCTGAGAGTGTAGCTCTTGCTCAGTACTGACCCTCTGACAGTGCAGTACTCCCTCAGCACTGACCCTCTGACAGTGCAGCATTCCCTCAGTACTGACTCTCTGATAGTGCAGCTCTACCTCAGCACTGACCCTCTGACAGTGCAGCACTCCCTCAGTACTGACCCTGTGACAGTGCAGCACTCCCTCAATACTGACCCTCTGACGGTGCAGCATTCCCTCAGTACGGACTCTCTGACAGAGCAGCACTCCCGCAGTACGGACTCTCTGACTGTGCAACATTCTGTCAGCACTGACCCTCTGATAGTGCAGCACTCTCTCAGCACTGACCCTCTGATATTGCAGCACTCCCTCAGTACTGACACTCTGACAGTACAGCTCTACCTCAGTACAGACCCTCTGACAGTGCAGCTCATCCTCAGTACTGACCCTCTGACAGTGCAGCACTCACTCAGTAATGACCTTCTGACAGTGCAGCACTCCCTCAGTAATGATCCTCTGAGAGTGTAGCTCTTGCTCAGTACTGAACATCTGACAGTGCAGCTCTACCTCAGTACAGAGCCTCTGACAGTGCTGCACTCCCTCAGTACGGACTCTCTGACAGTGCAGCACTCCCTCAGCACTGACTCTCTGACTGTGCAACACTCTCTCAGTATTGACCCTCTGACAGTGCAGCACTCCCTCAGTACTGACCCTCTGAAATTGCAGCACTCCCTCGGTACTGATCCTCTGACAGGGCAGCTCTACTTCAGTACAGACCCTGTGACAGTGCAGCACTCCCTCAGTACTGACCCTCTTACAGTGCAGCACTCCCTCAGTACTGACCCTCTGACAGTGCAGCTCTCCCTCAGTACTGACCCTGTGACAGTGCAGCACTCCCTCAATACTGACCTTCTGACAGTGCAGCATTCCCTCAGTACGGACTCTCTGACAGAGCAGCACTCCCTCAGTACTGACTTTCCGACTGTGCAACACTCTATCAGTACTGACCCTTTGACAGTGCAGCATTCCCTCAGTACTGAGCCTCTGACAGTACAGCTCTACCTCAGTACTGAACCTCTGACAGTGCAGCACTCCCTCAGTAATGATCCTCTGAGATTGTAGCTCCTGCTCAGTACTGAGCCTCTGACAGTACAGCTTTACCTCCGTACTGACCCTCTGACAGTGCAGCACTCCCTCAGTAATGATCCTCTGAGAGTGTAGCTCTTGCTCAGTACTGAACCTCTGACAGTGCAGCACTTCCTCAGTACTGACCCTCTGACAGTGCAGTACTCCCTCAGTACTGACCTTCGGACAATGCAACACTCCCACAGTACTGACCCTCTGACAGTGAAGCACAACCTCAGTACTGAGCCTCTGACAGTACAGCTCTACCTCAGTACTGACCCTCTGACAGTGCAGCACTCCCTCAGTAATGATCCTCTGAGATTGTAGCTCTTGCTCAGTACTGAGCCTCTGACAGTACAGCTTTACCTCAGTACTGACCCTCTGACAGTGCAGCACTCCCTCAGAAATGATCCTCTGAGAGTGTAGCTCTTGCTCAGTACTGACACTCTGACAGTGCAGCAGTTCCTCAGTACTGACCCTCTGACAGTGCAGCACTCCCTCAGTACTGACCCTCTGACAGTGAAGTTCCACCTCAGTACTGACCCTCTGACAGTGCAGCGCTCCCTCAGTACTGACCCTCTGACAGTGCAACATTCCCTCAGCACTGACCCTCTGACAGTGAAGCTCCACCTCAGTACTGACCCTCTGACAGTGCAGCGCTCCCTCAGTACTGACCCTCTGACAGTGCAACACTCCATCAGCACTGACCCTCTGACAGTGCAGCACTCCCACAGTACTGACCCTCTGATAGAGCTGCTCTACTGCAGTACTGACCCTCTGACAGTGCAGCTCTACCTCAACACTGACCCTCTGACAGTGCAGCACTCCCTCAGCACTGACCCTCTGACAGTGCAGCAATCCCTCAGTACTGACCCTCTGATATAGCAGCTCTATCTCAGTACTGACCCTCTGACAGTGCATCACTCCCTCAGTACTGACTCTCTGATAGTGCAGCTCTACCTCAGTACTGACCCTCTGACAGTGCAGCACTCCCTCAGTTCTGATCCTCTGACAGTGCAGTACTCCCTCAGCACTGACCCTCTGACAGTGCAGCATTCCCTCAGTACTGACTCTCTGATAGTGCAGCTCTACCTCAGTACTGACCCTCTGACAGTGCAGCACTCCCTCAGTACTGACCCTGTGACAGTGCAGCACTCCCTCAATACTGACCCTCTGACGGTGCAGCATTCCCTCAGTACGGACTCTCTGACAGAGCAGCACTCCCGCAGTACGGACTCTCTGACTGTGCAACATTCTGTCAGCACTGACCCTCTGATAGTGCAGCACTCTCTCAGCACTGACCCTCTGATATTGCAGCACTCCCTCAGTACTGACACTCTGACAGTACAGCTCTACCTCAGTACAGACCCTCTGACAGTGCAGCTCATCCTCAGTACTGACCCTCTGACAGTGCAGCACTCACTCAGTAATGACCTTCTGACAGTGCAGCACTCCCTCAGTAATGATCCTCTGAGAGTGTAGCTCTTGCTCAGTACTGAACATCTGACAGTGCAGCTCTACCTCAGTACAGAGCCTCTGACAGTGCTGCACTCCCTCAGTACGGACTCTCTGACAGTGCAGCACTCCCTCAGCACTGACTCTCTGACTGTGCAACACTCTCTCAGTATTGACCCTCTGACAGTGCAGCACTCCCTCAGTACTGACCCTCTGAAATTGCAGCACTCCCTCGGTACTGATCCTCTGACAGGGCAGCTCTACTTCAGTACAGACCCTGTGACAGTGCAGCACTCCCTCAGTACTGACCCTCTTACAGTGCAGCACTCCCTCAGTACTGACCCTCTGACAGTGCAGCTCTCCCTCAGTACTGACCCTGTGACAGTGCAGCACTCCCTCAATACTGACCTTCTGACAGTGCAGCATTCCCTCAGTACGGACTCTCTGACAGAGCAGCACTCCCTCAGTACTGACCCTCTGACAGTGCAGCTCTCCCTCAGTACTGACCCTGTGACAGTGCAGCACTCCCTCAATACTGACCTTCTGACAGTGCAGCATTCCCTCAGTACGGACTCTCTGACAGAGCAGCACTCCCTCAGTACTGACTTTCCGACTGTGCAACACTCTATCAGTACTGACCCTTTGACAGTGCAGCATTCCCTCAGTACTGAGCCTCTGACAGTACAGCTCTACCTCAGTACTGAACCTCTGACAGTGCAGCACTCCCTCAGTAATGATCCTCTGAGATTGTAGCTCCTGCTCAGTACTGAGCCTCTGACAGTACAGCTTTACCTCCGTACTGACCCTCTGACAGTGCAGCACTCCCTCAGTAATGATCCTCTGAGAGTGTAGCTCTTGCTCAGTACTGACCCTCTGACAGTGCAGCACTTCCTCAGTACTGACCCTCTGACAGTGCAGTACTCCCTCAGTACTGACCTTCGGACAATGCAACACTCCCACAGTACTGACCCTCTGACAGTGAAGCACAACCTCAGTACTGAGCCTCTGACAGTACAGCTCTACCTCAGTACTGACCCTCTGACAGTGCAGCACTCCCTCAGTAATGATCCTCTGAGATTGTAGCTCTTGCTCAGTACTGAGCCTCTGACAGTACAGCTTTACCTCAGTACTGACCCTCTGACAGTGCAGCACTCCCTCAGAAATGATCCTCTGAGAGTGTAGCTCTTGCTCAGTACTGACACTCTGACAGTGCAGCAGTTCCTCAGTACTGACCCTCTGACAGTGCAGCACTCCCTCAGTACTGACCCTCTGACAGTGAAGTTCCACCTCAGTACTGACCCTCTGACAGTGCAGCGCTCCCTCAGTACTGACCCTCTGACAGTGCAACATTCCCTCAGCACTGACCCTCTGACAGTGAAGCTCCACCTCAGTACTGACCCTCTGACAGTGCAGCGCTCCCTCAGTACTGACCCTCTGACAGTGCAACACTCCCTCAGCACTGACCCTCTGACAGTGCACCTCTACCTCAGTACTGACCCTCTGATAGAGCAGCTCTACTTCAGTACTGACCCTCTGATAGAGCAGCTCTACTTCAGTACTGACCCTCTGACAGTGCAGCTCTACCTCAACACTGACCCTCTGACAGTGCAGCACTCCCTCAGTACTGACCCTCTGATATAGCAGCTCTACCTCAGTACTGACCCTCTGAAAGTGCATCACTCCCTCAGTACTGACCCTGTGACAGTGCAGCACTCCCTCAATACTGACCCTCTGACAGTGCAGCAAGCCCTCAGTACGGACTCTCTGACAGAGCAGCACTCCCTCAGTACTGACTCTCTGACTGTGCAACACTCTATCAGTACTGACCCTCTGATAGTGCAGCACTCTCTTAATACTGACCCTCTGACAGTGCAGCACTCCCTCAGTACTGACCCTCTGATATTGCAGCACTCCCTCAGTACTGACCCTCTGACAGTACAGCTCTACCTCAGTACTGACCCTCTGACAGTGCAGCACTCCCTCAGTACTGACCCTCTGACAGTGCAGCACTCCCTCAGTAATGATCCTCTGAGAGTGTAGCTCTTGCTCAGTACTGACACTCTGACAGTGCAGTGCTCTGTCATTACTGACCCTCTGACAGTGCTGCACTCCCTCAGTACTGACCTTCGGACAATGCAACACTCCCTCAGTACTGACCCACTGACAGTGCAGCTCTACCTCAGTACTGACCCTCTGACTGTGCAGCACTCCCTCAGTACTGACCCTCTGACAGTGCAGCTCTACCTCAGTACTGACCCTCTGACAGTGCAGAGCTCCCTCAGTACTGACCCTCTGACAGTGCAGCACTCCCTCAGCACTGACCCTCTGACAGTGCAGCACTCCCTCAGTACTGACCCTCTGATATAGCAGCTCTACCTCAGTACTGACCCTCTGACAGTGCATCACTCCCTCAGCACTGACGCTGTGACAGTGCAGCACTCGCTCAATATTGACCCTCTGACAGTGCAGCAAGCCCTCAGTACGGACTCTCTGACAGAGCAGCACTCCCTCAGTACTGACTCTCTGACTGTGCAACACTCTATCATTACTGACCCTCTGATAGTGCAGCACTCTCTCAATACTGACCCTCTGACAGTGCAGCACTCCCTCAGTACTGACCCTCTGATATTGCAGCACTCACTCAGTACTGACCCTCTGACAGTACAGCTCTACCTCAGTACTGACCCTCTGACAGTACAGCTCTACCTCAGTACTGACCCTCTGACAGTGCAGCATTCCCTCAGTACTGACTCTCTGATAGTGCAGCTCTACCTCAGTACTGACCCTCTGACAGTGCAGCACTCCCTCAGTACTGATCCTCTGACAGTGCAGTACTCCCTCAGCACTGACCCTCTGACAGTGCAGCATTCCCTCAGTACTGACTCTCTGATAGTGCAGCTCTACCTCAGTACTGACCCTCTGACAGTGCAGCACTCCCTCAGTACTGACCCTGTGACAGTGCAGCACTCCCTCAATACTGACCCTCTGACGGTGCAGCATTCCCTCAGTATGGACTCTCTGACAGAGCAGCACTCCCGCAGTACGGACTCTCTGACTGTGCAACGTTCTGTCAGCAGTGACCCTCTGATAGTGCAGCACTCTCTCAGCACTGACCCTCTGATATTGCAGCACTCCCTCAGCACTGACACTCTGACAGTACAGCTCTACCTCAGTACAGACCCTCTGACAGTGCAGCTCAACCTCAGTACTGACCCTCTGACAGTGCAGCACTCACTCAGTAATGACCTACTGACAGTGCAGCACTCCCTCAGTAATGATCCTCTGAGAGTGTAGCTCTTGCTCAGTACTGAACCTCTGACAGTGCAGCTCTACCTCAGTACTGAGCCTCTGACAGTGCTGCACTCCCTCAGTACGGACTCTCTGACAGTGCAGCACTCCCTCAGCACTGACTCTCTGACTGTGCAACACTCTCTCAGTATTGACCCTCTGACAGTGCAGCACTCCCTCAGTACTGACCCTCTGACAGTGAAGCTCCACCTCAGTACTGACCCTCTGACAGTGCAGCGCTCCCTCAGTACTGACCCTCTGACAGTGCAACACTCCCTCAGCACTGACCCTCTGACAGTGCAGCTCTACCTCAGTACTGACCCTCTGATAGAGCAGCTCTACTTCAGTACTGACCCTCTGACAGTGCAGCTCTACCTCAACACTGACCCTCTGACAGTGCAGCACTCCCTCAGTACTGACCCTCTGATATAGCAGCTCTACCTCAGTACTGACCCTCTGACAGTGCATCACTCCCTCAGTACTGACCCTGTGACAGTGCAGCACTCCCTCAATACTGACCCTCTGACAGTGCAGCAAGCCCTCAGTACGGACTCTCTGACAGAGCAGCACTCCCTCAGTACTGACTCTCTGACTGTGCAACACTCTATCAGTACTGACCCTCTGATAGTGCAGCACTCTCTTAATACTGACCCTCTGACAGTGCAGCACTCCCTCAGTACTGACCCTCTGATATTGCAGCACTCCCTCAGTACTGACCCTCTGACAGTACAGCTCTACCTCAGTACTGACCCTCTGACAGTGCAGCACTCCCTCAGTACTGACCCTCTGACAGTGCAGCACTCCCTCAGTAATGATCCTCTGAGAGTGTAGCTCTTGCTCAGTACTGACACTCTGACAGTGCAGTGCTCTGTCAGTACTGACCCTCTGACAGTGCTGCACTCCCTCAGGACTGACCTTCGGACAATGCAACACTCCCTCAGTACTGACCCTCTGACAGTGCAGCTCTACCTCAGTACTGACCCTCTGACTGTGCAGCACTCCCTCAGTACTGACCATCTGACAGTGCAGCTCTAACTCAGTACTGACCCTCTGACAGTGCAGAGCTCCCTCAGTACTGACCCTCTGACAGTGCAGCACTCCCTCAGCACTGACTCTCTGACAGTGCAGCACTCCCTCAGTACTGACCCTCTGATATAGCAGCTCTACCTCAGTACTGACCCTCTGACAGTGCATCACTCCCTCAGCACTGACGCTGTGACAGTGCAGCACTCGCTCAATATTGACCCTCTGACAGTGCAGCAAGCCCTCAGTATGGACTCTCTGACAGAGCAGCACTCCCTCAGTACTGACTCTCTGACTGTGCAACACTCTATCATTACTGACCCTCTGATAGTGCAGCACTCTCTCAATACTGACCCTCTGACAGTGCAGCACTCCCTCAGTACTGACCCTCTGACAGTGCAGCACTCCCTCAGTAATGATCCTCTGACAGTACAGCTCTACCTCAGTACTGACCCTCTGACAGTGCAGCATTCCCTCAGTACTGACTCTCTGATAGTGCAGCTCTACCTCAGTACTGACCCTCTGACAGTGCAGCACTCCCTCAGTTCTGATCCTCTGACAGTGCAGTACTCCCTCAGCACTGACCCTCTGACAGTGCAGCATTCCCTCAGTACTGACTCTCTGATAGTGCAGCTCTACCTCAGTACTGACCCTCTGACAGTGCAGCACTCCCTCAGTACTGACCCTGTGACAGTGCAGCACTCCCTCAATACTGACCCTCTGACGGTGCAGCATTCCCTCAGTACGGACTCTCTGACAGAGCAGCACTCCCGCAGTACGGACTCTCTGACTGTGCAACATTCTGTCAGCACTGACCCTCTGATAGTGCAGCACTCTCTCAGCACTGACCCTCTGATATTGCAGCACTCCCTCAGTACTGACACTCTGACAGTACAGCTCTACCTCAGTACAGACCCTCTGACAGTGCAGCTCATCCTCAGTACTGACCCTCTGACAGTGCAGCACTCACTCAGTAATGACCTTCTGACAGTGCAGCACTCCCTCAGTAATGATCCTCTGAGAGTGTAGCTCTTGCTCAGTACTGAACATCTGACAGTGCAGCTCTACCTCAGTACAGAGCCTCTGACAGTGCTGCACTCCCTCAGTACGGACTCTCTGACAGTGCAGCACTCCCTCAGCACTGACTCTCTGACTGTGCAACACTCTCTCAGTATTGACCCTCTGACAGTGCAGCACTCCCTCAGTACTGACCCTCTGAAATTGCAGCACTCCCTCGGTACTGATCCTCTGACAGGGCAGCTCTACTTCAGTACAGACCCTGTGACAGTGCAGCACTCCCTCAGTACTGACCCTCTTACAGTGCAGCACTCCCTCAGTACTGACCCTCTGACAGTGCAGCTCTCCCTCAGTACTGACCCTGTGACAGTGCAGCACTCCCTCAATACTGACCTTCTGACAGTGCAGCATTCCCTCAGTACGGACTCTCTGACAGAGCAGCACTCCCTCAGTACTGACTTTCCGACTGTGCAACACTCTATCAGTACTGACCCTTTGACAGTGCAGCATTCCCTCAGTACTGAGCCTCTGACAGTACAGCTCTACCTCAGTACTGAACCTCTGACAGTGCAGCACTCCCTCAGTAATGATCCTCTGAGATTGTAGCTCCTGCTCAGTACTGAGCCTCTGACAGTACAGCTTTACCTCCGTACTGACCCTCTGACAGTGCAGCACTCCCTCAGTAATGATCCTCTGAGAGTGTAGCTCTTGCTCAGTACTGACCCTCTGACAGTGCAGTACTCCCTCAGCACTGACCCTCTGACAGTGCAGCATTCCCTCAGTACTGACTCTCTGATAGTGCAGCTCTACCTCAGCACTGACCCTCTGACAGTGCAGCACTCCCTCAGTACTGACCCTGTGACAGTGCAGCACTCCCTCAATACTGACCCTCTGACGGTGCAGCATTCCCTCAGTACGGACTCTCTGACAGAGCAGCACTCCCGCAGTACGGACTCTCTGACTGTGCAACATTCTGTCAGCACTGACCCTCTGATAGTGCAGCACTCTCTCAGCACTGACCCTCTGATATTGCAGCACTCCCTCAGTACTGACACTCTGACAGTACAGCTCTACCTCAGTACAGACCCTCTGACAGTGCAGCTCATCCTCAGTACTGACCCTCTGACAGTGCAGCACTCACTCAGTAATGACCTTCTGACAGTGCAGCACTCCCTCAGTAATGATCCTCTGAGAGTGTAGCTCTTGCTCAGTACTGAACATCTGACAGTGCAGCTCTACCTCAGTACAGAGCCTCTGACAGTGCTGCACTCCCTCAGTACGGACTCTCTGACAGTGCAGCACTCCCTCAGCACTGACTCTCTGACTGTGCAACACTCTCTCAGTATTGACCCTCTGACAGTGCAGCACTCCCTCAGTACTGACCCTCTGAAATTGCAGCACTCCCTCGGTACTGATCCTCTGACAGGGCAGCTCTACTTCAGTACAGACCCTGTGACAGTGCAGCACTCCCTCAGTACTGACCCTCTTACAGTGCAGCACTCCCTCAGTACTGACCCTCTGACAGTGCAGCTCTCCCTCAGTACTGACCCTGTGACAGTGCAGCACTCCCTCAATACTGACCTTCTGACAGTGCAGCATTCCCTCAGTACGGACTCTCTGACAGAGCAGCACTCCCTCAGTACTGACTTTCCGACTGTGCAACACTCTATCAGTACTGACCCTTTGACAGTGCAGCATTCCCTCAGTACTGAGCCTCTGACAGTACAGCTCTACCTCAGTACTGAACCTCTGACAGTGCAGCACTCCCTCAGTAATGATCCTCTGAGATTGTAGCTCCTGCTCAGTACTGAGCCTCTGACAGTACAGCTTTACCTCCGTACTGACCCTCTGACAGTGCAGCACTCCCTCAGTAATGATCCTCTGAGAGTGTAGCTCTTGCTCAGTACTGAACCTCTGACAGTGCAGCACTTCCTCAGTACTGACCCTCTGACAGTGCAGTACTCCCTCAGTACTGACCTTCGGACAATGCAACACTCCCACAGTACTGACCCTCTGACAGTGAAGCACAACCTCAGTACTGAGCCTCTGACAGTACAGCTCTACCTCAGTACTGACCCTCTGACAGTGCAGCACTCCCTCAGTAATGATCCTCTGAGATTGTAGCTCTTGCTCAGTACTGAGCCTCTGACAGTACAGCTTTACCTCAGTACTGACCCTCTGACAGTGCAGCACTCCCTCAGAAATGATCCTCTGAGAGTGTAGCTCTTGCTCAGTACTGACACTCTGACAGTGCAGCAGTTCCTCAGTACTGACCCTCTGACAGTGCAGCACTCCCTCAGTACTGACCCTCTGACAGTGAAGTTCCACCTCAGTACTGACCCTCTGACAGTGCAGCGCTCCCTCAGTACTGACCCTCTGACAGTGCAACATTCCCTCAGCACTGACCCTCTGACAGTGAAGCTCCACCTCAGTACTGACCCTCTGACAGTGCAGCGCTCCCTCAGTACTGACCCTCTGACAGTGCAACACTCCATCAGCACTGACCCTCTGACAGTGCAGCACTCCCACAGTACTGACCCTCTGATAGAGCTGCTCTACTGCAGTACTGACCCTCTGACAGTGCAGCTCTACCTCAACACTGACCCTCTGACAGTGCAGCACTCCCTCAGCACTGACCCTCTGACAGTGCAGCAATCCCTCAGTACTGACCCTCTGATATAGCAGCTCTATCTCAGTACTGACCCTCTGACAGTGCATCACTCCCTCAGTACTGACTCTCTGATAGTGCAGCTCTACCTCAGTACTGACCCTCTGACAGTGCAGCACTCCCTCAGTTCTGATCCTCTGACAGTGCAGTACTCCCTCAGCACTGACCCTCTGACAGTGCAGCATTCCCTCAGTACTGACTCTCTGATAGTGCAGCTCTACCTCAGTACTGACCCTCTGACAGTGCAGCACTCCCTCAGTACTGACCCTGTGACAGTGCAGCACTCCCTCAATACTGACCCTCTGACGGTGCAGCATTCCCTCAGTACGGACTCTCTGACAGAGCAGCACTCCCGCAGTACGGACTCTCTGACTGTGCAACATTCTGTCAGCACTGACCCTCTGATAGTGCAGCACTCTCTCAGCACTGACCCTCTGATATTGCAGCACTCCCTCAGTACTGACACTCTGACAGTACAGCTCTACCTCAGTACAGACCCTCTGACAGTGCAGCTCATCCTCAGTACTGACCCTCTGACAGTGCAGCACTCACTCAGTAATGACCTTCTGACAGTGCAGCACTCCCTCAGTAATGATCCTCTGAGAGTGTAGCTCTTGCTCAGTACTGAACATCTGACAGTGCAGCTCTACCTCAGTACAGAGCCTCTGACAGTGCTGCACTCCCTCAGTACGGACTCTCTGACAGTGCAGCACTCCCTCAGCACTGACTCTCTGACTGTGCAACACTCTCTCAGTATTGACCCTCTGACAGTGCAGCACTCCCTCAGTACTGACCCTCTGAAATTGCAGCACTCCCTCGGTACTGATCCTCTGACAGGGCAGCTCTACTTCAGTACAGACCCTGTGACAGTGCAGCACTCCCTCAGTACTGACCCTCTGACAGTGCAGCACTCCCTCAGTACTGACCCTCTGACAGTGCAGCTCTCCCTCAGTACTGACCCTGTGACAGTGCAGCACTCCCTCAATACTGACCTTCTGACAGTGCAGCATTCCCTCAGTACGGACTCTCTGACAGAGCAGCACTCCCTCAGTACTGACTTTCCGACTGTGCAACACTCTATCAGTACTGACCCTTTGACAGTGCAGCATTCCCTCAGTACTGAGCCTCTGACAGTACAGCTCTACCTCAGTACTGAACCTCTGACAGTGCAGCACTCCCTCAGTAATGATCCTCTGAGATTGTAGCTCCTGCTCAGTACTGAGCCTCTGACAGTACAGCTTTACCTCCGTACTGACCCTCTGACAGTGCAGCACTCCCTCAGTAATGATCCTCTGAGAGTGTAGCTCTTGCTCAGTACTGACCCTCTGACAGTGCAGTACTCCCTCAGCACTGACCCTCTGACAGTGCAGCATTCCCTCAGTACTGACTCTCTGATAGTGCAGCTCTACCTCAGTACTGACCCTCTGACAGTGCAGCACTCCCTCAGTACTGACCCTGTGACAGTGCAGCACTCCCTCAATACTGACCCTCTGACGGTGCAGCATTCCCTCAGTACGGACTCTCTGACAGAGCAGCACTCCCGCAGTACGGACTCTCTGACTGTGCAACATTCTGTCAGCACTGACCCTCTGATAGTGCAGCACTCTCTCAGCACTGACCCTCTGATATTGCAGCACTCCCTCAGTACTGACACTCTGACAGTACAGCTCTACCTCAGTACAGACCCTCTGACAGTGCAGCTCATCCTCAGTACTGACCCTCTGACAGTGCAGCACTCACTCAGTAATGACCTTCTGACAGTGCAGCACTCCCTCAGTAATGATCCTCTGAGAGTGTAGCTCTTGCTCAGTACTGAACATCTGACAGTGCAGCTCTACCTCAGTACAGAGCCTCTGACAGTGCTGCACTCCCTCAGTACGGACTCTCTGACAGTGCAGCACTCCCTCAGCACTGACTCTCTGACTGTGCAACACTCTCTCAGTATTGACCCTCTGACAGTGCAGCACTCCCTCAGTACTGACCCTCTGAAATTGCAGCACTCCCTCGGTACTGATCCTCTGACAGGGCAGCTCTACTTCAGTACAGACCCTGTGACAGTACAGCACTCCCTCAGTACTGACCCTCTGACAGTGCAGCACTCCCTCAGTACTGACCCTCTGACAGTGCAGCTCTCCCTCAGTACTGACCCTGTGACAGTGCAGCACTCCCTCAATACTGACCTTCTGACAGTGCAGCATTCCCTCAGTACGGACTCTCTGACAGAGCAGCACTCCCTCAGTACTGACTTTCCGACTGTGCAACACTCTATCAGTACTGACCCTTTGACAGTGCAGCATTCCCTCAGTACTGAGCCTCTGACAGTACAGCTCTACCTCAGTACTGAACCTCTGACAGTGCAGCACTCCCTCAGTAATGATCCTCTGAGATTGTAGCTCCTGCTCAGTACTGAGCCTCTGACAGTACAGCTTTACCTCCGTACTGACCCTCTGACAGTGCAGCACTCCCTCAGTAATGATCCTCTGAGAGTGTAGCTCTTGCTCAGTACTGACCCTCTGACAGTGCAGTACTCCCTCAGCACTGACCCTCTGACAGTGCAGCATTCCCTCAGTACTGACTCTCTGATAGTGCAGCTCTACCTCAGTACTGACCCTCTGACAGTGCAGCACTCCCTCAGTACTGACCCTGTGACAGTGCAGCACTCCCTCAATACTGACCCTCTGACGGTGCAGCATTCCCTCAGTACGGACTCTCTGACAGAGCAGCACTCCCGCAGTACGGACTCTCTGACTGTGCAACATTCTGTCAGCACTGACCCTCTGATAGTGCAGCACTCTCTCAGCACTGACCCTCTGATATTGCAGCACTCCCTCAGTACTGACACTCTGACAGTACAGCTCTACCTCAGTACAGACCCTCTGACAGTGCAGCTCATCCTCAGTACTGACCCTCTGACAGTGCAGCACTCACTCAGTAATGACCTTCTGACAGTGCAGCACTCCCTCAGTAATGATCCTCTGAGAGTGTAGCTCTTGCTCAGTACTGAACATCTGACAGTGCAGCTCTACCTCAGTACAGAGCCTCTGACAGTGCTGCACTCCCTCAGTACGGACTCTCTGACAGTGCAGCACTCCCTCAGCACTGACTCTCTGACTGTGCAACACTCTCTCAGTATTGACCCTCTGACAGTGCAGCACTCCCTCAGTACTGACCCTCTGAAATTGCAGCACTCCCTCGGTACTGATCCTCTGACAGGGCAGCTCTACTTCAGTACAGACCCTGTGACAGTGCAGCACTCCCTCAGTACTGACCCTCTTACAGTGCAGCACTCCCTCAGTACTGACCCTCTGACAGTGCAGCTCTCCCTCAGTACTGACCCTGTGACAGTGCAGCACTCCCTCAATACTGACCTTCTGACAGTGCAGCATTCCCTCAGTACGGACTCTCTGACAGAGCAGCACTCCCTCAGTACTGACTTTCCGACTGTGCAACACTCTATCAGTACTGACCCTTTGACAGTGCAGCATTCCCTCAGTACTGAGCCTCTGACAGTACAGCTCTACCTCAGTACTGAACCTCTGACAGTGCAGCACTCCCTCAGTAATGATCCTCTGAGATTGTAGCTCCTGCTCAGTACTGAGCCTCTGACAGTACAGCTTTACCTCCGTACTGACCCTCTGACAGTGCAGCACTCCCTCAGTAATGATCCTCTGAGAGTGTAGCTCTTGCTCAGTACTGACCCTCTGACAGTGCAGCACTTCCTCAGTACTGACCCTCTGACAGTGCAGTACTCCCTCAGTACTGACCTTCGGACAATGCAACACTCCCACAGTACTGACCCTCTGACAGTGAAGCACAACCTCAGTACTGAGCCTCTGACAGTACAGCTCTACCTCAGTACTGACCCTCTGACAGTGCAGCACTCCCTCAGTAATGATCCTCTGAGATTGTAGCTCTTGCTCAGTACTGAGCCTCTGACAGTACAGCTTTACCTCAGTACTGACCCTCTGACAGTGCAGCACTCCCTCAGAAATGATCCTCTGAGAGTGTAGCACTTGCTCAGTACTGACACTCTGACAGTGCAGCACTTCCTCAGTACTGACCCTCTGACAGTGCAGCACTCCCTCAGTACTGACCCTCTGACAGTGAAGTTCCACCTCAGTACTGACCCTCTGACAGTGCAGCGCTCCCTCAGTACTGACCCTCTGACAGTGCAACATTCCCTCAGCACTGACCCTCTGACAGTGAAGCTCCACCTCAGTACTGACCCTCTGACAGTGCAGCGCTCCCTCAGTACTGACCCTCTGACAGTGCAACACTCCATCAGCACTGACCCTCTGACAGTGCAGCACTCCTACAGTACTGACCCTCTGATAGAGCAGCTCTATTGCAGTACTGACCCTCTGACAGTGCAGCTCTACCTCAACACTGACCCTCTGACAGTGCAGCACTCCCTCAGCACTGACCCTCTGACAGTGCAGCAATCCCTCAGTACTGACCCTCTGATATAGCAGCTCTATCTCAGTACTGACCCTCTGACAGTGCATCACTCCCTCAGTACTGACTCTCTGATAGTGCAGCTCTACCTCAGTACTGACCCTCTGACAGTGCAGCACTCCCTCAGTTCTGATCCTCTGACAGTGCAGTACTCCCTCAGCACTGACCCTCTGACAGTGCAGCATTCCCTCAGTACTGACTCTCTGATAGTGCAGCTCTACCTCAGTACTGACCCTCTGACAGTGCAGCACTCCCTCAGTACTGACCCTGTGACAGTGCAGCACTCCCTCAATACTGACCCTCTGACGGTGCAGCATTCCCTCAGTACGGACTCTCTGACAGAGCAGCACTCCCGCAGTACGGACTCTCTGACTGTGCAACATTCTGTCAGCACTGACCCTCTGATAGTGCAGCACTCTCTCAGCACTGACCCTCTGATATTGCAGCACTCCCTCAGTACTGACACTCTGACAGTACAGCTCTACCTCAGTACAGACCCTCTGACAGTGCAGCTCATCCTCAGTACTGACCCTCTGACAGTGCAGCACTCACTCAGTAATGACCTTCTGACAGTGCAGCACTCCCTCAGTAATGATCCTCTGAGAGTGTAGCTCTTGCTCAGTACTGAACATCTGACAGTGCAGCTCTACCTCAGTACAGAGCCTCTGACAGTGCTGCACTCCCTCAGTACGGACTCTCTGACAGTGCAGCACTCCCTCAGCACTGACTCTCTGACTGTGCAACACTCTCTCAGTATTGACCCTCTGACAGTGCAGCACTCCCTCAGTACTGACCCTCTGAAATTGCAGCACTCCCTCGGTACTGATCCTCTGACAGGGCAGCTCTACTTCAGTACAGACCCTGTGACAGTGCAGCACTCCCTCAGTACTGACCCTCTTACAGTGCAGCACTCCCTCAGTACTGACCCTCTGACAGTGCAGCTCTCCCTCAGTACTGACCCTGTGACAGTGCAGCACTCCCTCAATACTGACCTTCTGACAGTGCAGCATTCCCTCAGTACGGACTCTCTGACAGAGCAGCACTCCCTCAGTACTGACTTTCCGACTGTGCAACACTCTATCAGTACTGACCCTTTGACAGTGCAGCATTCCCTCAGTACTGAGCCTCTGACAGTACAGCTCTACCTCAGTACTGAACCTCTGACAGTGCAGCACTCCCTCAGTAATGATCCTCTGAGATTGTAGCTCCTGCTCAGTACTGAGCCTCTGACAGTACAGCTTTACCTCCGTACTGACCCTCTGACAGTGCAGCACTCCCTCAGTAATGATCCTCTGAGAGTGTAGCTCTTGCTCAGTACTGACCCTCTGACAGTGCAGCACTTCCTCAGTACTGACCCTCTGACAGTGCAGTACTCCCTCAGTACTGACCTTCGGACAATGCAACACTCCCACAGTACTGACCCTCTGACAGTGAAGCACAACCTCAGTACTGAGCCTCTGACAGTACAGCTCTACCTCAGTACTGACCCTCTGACAGTGCAGCACTCCCTCAGTAATGATCCTCTGAGATTGTAGCTCTTGCTCAGTACTGAGCCTCTGACAGTACAGCTTTACCTCAGTACTGACCCTCTGACAGTGCAGCACTCCCTCAGAAATGATCCTCTGAGAGTGTAGCTCTTGCTCAGTACTGACACTCTGACAGTGCAGCAGTTCCTCAGTACTGACCCTCTGACAGTGCAGCACTCCCTCAGTACTGACCCTCTGACAGTGAAGTTCCACCTCAGTACTGACCCTCTGACAGTGCAGCGCTCCCTCAGTACTGACCCTCTGACAGTGCAACATTCCCTCAGCACTGACCCTCTGACAGTGAAGCTCCACCTCAGTACTGACCCTCTGACAGTGCAGCGCTCCCTCAGTACTGACCCTCTGACAGTGCAACACTCCATCAGCACTGACCCTCTGACAGTGCAGCACTCCCACAGTACTGACCCTCTGATAGAGCAGCTCTACTGCAGTACTGACCCTCTGACAGTGCAGCTCTACCTCAACACTGACCCTCTGACAGTGCAGCACTCCCTCAGCACTGACCCTCTGACAGTGCAGCAATCCCTCAGTACTGACCCTCTGATATAGCAGCTCTATCTCAGTACTGACCCTCTGACAGTGCAGCACTCCCTCAATACTGACCCTCTGACATGCAACAAGCCCTCAGTACGGACTCTCTGACAGAGCAGCACTCCCTCAGTACTGACTCTCTGACTGTGCAACACACTATCAGTACTGACCCTCTGATATTGCAGCACTCCCTCAGAACTGACCCTCTGACAGTACAGCTCTACCTCAGTACTGACCCTCTGACAGTGCAGCACTCCCTCAGTACTGACCCTCTGACAGTGCAGCACTCCGTCAGTAAGGATCCTCTGAGAGTGTAGCTCTTGCTCAGTACTGACACTCTGACAGTGCAGTGCTCTGTCAGTACTGACCCTCTGACAGTGCTGCACTCCCTCAGTACTGACCTTCGGACAATGCAACACTCCCACAGTACTGACCCTCTGACAGTACAGAACTTCCTCAGTACCGACCCTCTGATAGTGCAGCACTCCCTCAGTACTGACTCTCTGACAAGGCAGCTCTACCTCAGTACTGACCCTCTGACAGTGCAGCGCTCCATCAGTACTGACCCTCTGACAGTGCAGCACTCCCTCAGCACTGACCCTCTGACAGAGCAGCACAACTTCAGTACTGACCCTCTGACAGGGCAGCTCTCCATCAGTACTGACCATGTGACAGTGCAGCACTCCCTCAATACTGACCCTCTGAGAGAGCAGCACTACCTCAGTACTGACCCTCTGACAGTGCAGCTCTCCCTCAGTACTGACCCTGTGAGAGTGCAGCATTCCCTCAGTACAGACTCTCTGACAGAGCAGCACTCCCTCAGTACTGACCCTCTGACAGTGCAGCACTCCCTCATTACTGACCCTCTGACAGTGCAGGACTCCCTCAATACTGACCTTTGACAGTGTAGTGCTCACTCAGTACTGACGCTCTGACAGTGCAGCATTCCCTCAATACTGACCCTCTGACAGTGCAGCATTCCCTCAGTACGGACTCTCTGACAGAGCAGCACTCCCTCAGTACTGACCATCTGACAGTGCAGCACTCCCTCATTACTGACCCTCTGACAGTGCAGTACTCCCTCATTACTGACCCTCTGACAGTGCAGGACTCCCTCAATACTGACCTTTGACAGTGTAGTGCTCACTCAGTACTGACCCTCTGACAGTGCAGCATTCCCTCAATACTGACCCTCTGACAGTGCAGCATTCCCTCAGTACGGACTCTCTGACAGAGCAGCACTCCCTCAGTACTGACCATCTGACAGTGCAGCACTCCCTCATTACTGACCCTCTGACAGTGCAGTACTCCCTCAATACTGACCTTTGACAGTGTAGTGCTCACTCAGTACTGACGCTCTGACAGTGCAGCACTTCCTCAGTATTGACATTCCGACAGAGCAGCACTCCATCAGTACTAACACTCTGTCCGTTCATCAATACCTCAGTACTGACCTTCTTAAAGTGCAACACCGCCATAATACTGACTCTCCGATGGAGCAGTACTGACCCTCTGACAGTGCAGCACTCCCTCAGTAGTGACCCTCTGACAGTGCAGCTCTACCTCAGTACTGACCCTCAGACAGTGCAGCACTCCCTCAGCACTGACTCTCTGACAGTGCAGCACTCCCTCAGTACTGACCCTCTGATATAGCAGCTCTACCTCAGTACTGACCCTCTGACAGTGCATCACTCCCTCAGTACTGACCCTGTGACAGTGCAGCACTCCCTCAATACTGTCCCTCTGACAGTGCAGCACTCCCTCAGTACTGACCCTGTGACAGTGCAGCACTCCCTCAATACTGACCCTCTGACAGTGCAGCAATCCTCAGTACGGAATCTCTGACAGAGCAGCACTCCCTCAGTACTGACTCTCTGACTGTGCAACACTCTATCAGTACTGACCCTCTGATAGTGCAGCACTCTCTCAATACTGACCCTCTGACAGTGCAGCACTCCCTCAGTACCGACCCTCTGATATTGCAGCACTCACTCAGTACTGACCCTCTGACAGTACAGCTCTACCTCAGTAGTGACCCTCTGACAGTGCAGCATTCCCTCAGTACTGACTCTCTGATACTGCAGCTCTACCTCAGTACTGACCCTCTGACAGTGCAGCACTCCCTCAGTACTGATCCTCTGACATTGCAGTACTCCCTCAGCACTGACCCTCTGACAGTGCAGCATTCCCTCAGTACTGACTCTCTGATAGTGCAGCTCTAACTCAGTACTGACTCTCTGACTGTGCAACACTCTATCAGTACTGACCCAGTGACAGTGAAGCACTCCCTCAATACTGACCCTCTGACAGTGCAACAAGCCCTCAGTACGGACTCTCTGACAGTGCAACAGTCTATCAGTACTGACCCTTTGACAGTGCAGCAATCCCTCAGTAATGATCCTCTGAGAGTGTAGCTCTTGCTCAGTACTGACCCTCTGACAGTGCAGTGCTCTGTCAGTACTGACCCTCTGACAGTGCTGCACTCCCTCAGTACTGACCTTCGGACAATGCAACACTCCCACAGTACTGACCCTCTGACAGTACAGCACTCCCTCAGTACCGACACTGTGACAGTGCAGCACTCCCTCAGTACTGACCCTCTGACAGTGAAGCTCCACCTCAGTACTGACCCTCTGACAGTGCAGCGCTTCCTCAGTATTGACCCTCTGACAAGGCAGCTCTACCTCAGTACTGACCCTCTGACAGTGCAGCACTCCCTCAGCACTGACCCTCTGACAGAGCAGCACAACTTCAGTACTGACCCTCTGACAGGGCAGCACTCCCTCAGTACTGACCATGTGACAGTGAAGCACTCCCTCAATACTGACCCTCTGAGAGAGCAGCACTACCTCAGTACTGACCCGCTGACAGTGCAGCTCTCCCTCAGTACTGACCCTGTGAGAGTGCAGCATTCCCTCAGTACAGACTCTCTGACAGAGCAGCACTCCCTCAGTACTGACTCTCTGACTGTGCAACAGTCTATCAGTACTGACCCTTTGACAGTGCAGCAATCCCTCAGTACTGAGCCTCTGACAGTACAGCTCTACCTCAGTACTGACACTCTGACAGTGCTGCATTCCCTCAGTACTGACCCTCTGACAGTGCAGCAATCCCTCAGTAAGGATCCTCTGAGAGTGTGGCTCTTGCTCAGTACTGAGCCTCTGACAGTACAGCTCTACCTCAGTACTGACCCTCTGACAGTACAGCACTCCCTCAGTACTGACCCTCTGACAGTGCAGCATTCCCTCAGTACTGACCCTCTGAAACTGCAGCACTCCCTCAGTACTGACCCTCTGACAGTGCAACACTCCCTCAGTACTGACCATCTGACAGTGCAGCACTCCCTCAGTACTGATACTCTGACAGTGCAGCACTCCCTCAGTACTGACACTCTGACAATGCAGCACTCCCTCAGTACTGACCCTCTGACAGTGCAGCACTCCCTCAGTACTGACCGTCTCACTGTGCAGCACTCCCTCAGTACTGACCCTGTGACAGTTCAGCACTCCCTCAATACTGACCCTCTGACAGTGCAGCAAGCCCTCAGTACGGACTCTCTGACAGAGCAGCACTCCCTCAGTACTGACTCTCTGACTGTGCAACACTCTATCAGTACTGACCCTCTGATAGTGCAGCACTCTCTCAATACTGACCCTCTGATATTGCAGCACTCCCTCAGTACTGACCCTCTGACAGTGCAACACTCCCTCAGTACTGACCATCTGACAGTGCAGCACTCCCTCAGTACTGATACTCTGACAGTGCAGCGCTTCCTCAGTATTGACCCTGTGACAAGGCAGCTCTACCTGAGTACTGACCCTCTGACAGTGCAGCGCTCCCTCAGTACTGACCCTCTGACAGTGCAGAACTCCCTCAGCACTGACCCTCTGACAGAGCAGCACAACTTCAGTACTGACCCTCTGACAGGGCAGCAGTCCCTCAGTACTGACCATGTGACAGTGCAGCACTCCCTCAGTACTGACCCTCTGAGAGAGCAGCACTACCTCAGTACTGACCCTCTGACAGTGCAGCTCTCCCTCAGTACTGACTCTGTGAGAGTGCAGCATTCCCTCAGTACAGACTCTCTGACAGAGCAGCACTCCCTCATTACTGAATCTCTGACTGTGCAACAGTCTATCAGTACTGACCCTTTGACAGTGCAGCACTCCCTCAGTACTGACCCTCTGACAGTGCAGCTCTACCTCAGTACTGACCCTGTGACAGTGCAGCACTCGCTCAGTACTGACCCTCTGACAGTGCAGCATTCCCTCAATACTGACCCTCTGACAGTGCAGCATTCCCTCAGTACGGACTCTCTGACAGAGCAGCACTCCCTCAGTACTGACCATCTGACAGTGCAGCACTCCCTCATTACTGACCCTCTGACAGTGCAGTACTCCCTCAATACTGACCTTTGACAGTGTAGTGCTCACTCAGTACTGACGCTCTGACAGTGCAGCACTTCCTCAGTATTGACATTCCGACAGAGCAGCACTCCATCAGTACTAACACTCTGTCCGTTCATCAATACCTCAGTACTGACCTTCTTAAAGTGCAACACCGCCATAATACTGACTCTCCGATGGAGCAGTACTGACCCTCTGACAGTGCAGCACTCCCTCAGTAGTGACCCTCTGACAGTGCAGCTCTACCTCAGTACTGACCCTCTGACAGTGCAGCACTCCCTCAGCACTGACTCTCTGACAGTGCAGCACTCCCTCAGTACTGACCCTCTGATATAGCAGCTCTACCTCAGTACTGACCCTCTGACAGTGCATCACTCCCTCAGTACTGACCCTGTGACAGTGCAGCACTCCCTCAATACTGACCCTCTGACAGTGCAGCACTCCCTCAGTACTGACCCTGTGACAGTGCAGCACTCCCTCAATACTGACCCTCTGACAGTGCAGCAAGCCCTCAGTACGGAATCTCTGACAGAGCAGCACTCCCTCAGTACTGACTCTCTGACTGTGCAACACTCTATCAGTACTGACCCTCTGATAGTGCAGCACTCTCTCAATACTGACCCTCTGACAGTGCAGCACTCCCTCAGTACCGACCCTCTGATATTGCAGCACTCCCTCAGTACTGACCCTCTGACAGTACAGCTCTACCTCAGTAGTGACCCTCTGACAGTGCAGCATTCCCTCAGTACTGACTCTCTGACATTGCAGTACTCCCTCAGCACTGACCCTCTGACAGTGCAGCATTCCCTCAGTACTGACTCTCTGATAGTGCAGCTCTAACTCAGTACTGACTCTCTGACTGTGCAACACTCTATCAGTACTGACCCAGTGACAGTGAAGCACTCCCTCAATACTGACCCTCTGACAGTGCAACAAGCCCTCAGTACGGACTCTCTGACAGTGCAGCACTCCCTCAGTACTGACCCTCTGACAGTGCAGCACTCCCTCAGTAATGATCCTCTGAGAGTGTAGCTCTTGCTCAGTACTGACCCTCTGACAGTGCAGTGCTCTGTCAGTACTGACCCTCTGACAGTGCTGCACTCCCTCAGTACTGACCTTCGGACAATGCAACACTCCCACAGTACTGACCCTCTGACAGTACAGCACTCCCTCAGTACCGACACTGTGACAGTGCAGCACTCCCTCAGTACTGACCCTCTGACAGTGAAGCTCCACCTCAGTACTGACCCTCTGACAGTGCAGCGCTTCCTCAGTATTGACCCTCTGACAAGGCAGCTCTACCTCAGTACTGACCCTCTGACAGTGCTGCATTCCCTCAGTACTGACCCTCTGACAGTGCAGCAATCCCTCAGTAAGGATCCTCTGAGAGTGTGGCTCTTGCTCAGTACTGAGCCTCTGACAGTACAGCTCTACCTCAGTACTGACCCTCTGACAGTACAGCACTCCCTCAGTACTGACCCTCTGACAGTGCAGCATTCCCTCAGTACTGACCCTCTGAAACTGCAGCACTCCCTCAGTACTGACCCTCTGACAGTGCAACACTCCCTCAGTACTGACCATCTGACAGTGCAGCACTCCCTCAGTACTGATACTCTGACAGTGCAGCACTCCCTCAGTACTGACACTCTGACAATGCAGCACTCCCTCAGTACTGACCCTCTGACAGTGCAGCACTCCCTCAGTACTGACCCTCTGACAGTGCAGCACTCCCTCAGTACTGACCCTCTGACTGTGCAGCACTCCCTCAGTACTGACCCTCTGACAGTGCAGCACTCCCTCAGTAATGACCCTCTGACAGTGCGGCACTCCCTCAGTACTGACCCTCTGACAGTGCAGCACTCCCTCAGTACTGACCCTCTGACAGTGCAGCCCTCCCTCAGTACAGACCCTCTGACAGTGCAGCACTCCCGCAGTACTGACCCTCTGACAGTGCAGCACTCCCTCAGTACTGACCCTCTGACAGTGCAGCACTCCCTCAGTACTGACACTCTGACAGTGCAGCACTCCCTCAGTACTGACCCTCTGACAGTGCAGCTCTACCTCAATACTGACCCTCTGACAGTGCAGCTCTACCTCAGTACTGACCCTCTGACAGTGCAGCGCTCCCTCAGTACTGACCCTCTGACAGTGCAGCACTCCCTCACACTGACCCTCTGACAGTGCAGCACTCCCTCAGTACTGACCCTCTGATATAGCAGCTCTACCTCAGTACTGACCCTCTGACAGTGCATCACTCCCTCAGTACTGACACTCTGACAGTGCAGCACTCCCTCAGTACTGACCCTCTGAAAATACAGGACACCCTCTGTACTGACCCTCTGACAGTGTGGCACTCCATCAGTACTGACCCTCTGACAGAGCAGCACTCCCTCGGTACTGACCCTCTGACTGTGCAGCACTCCCTCAGTACTCACCCTCTGACTCTGCAGCACTCCCTCAGTACTGACACTCTGACAGTGCAGCACTCCCTCAGTACTGACACTCTGACAGTGCAGCACTCCCTCAGTACAGACCCTCTGACAGTGCAGCACTCCGTCAGTACTGACACTCTGACAGTGTAGCACTCCCTCAGTACTGACACTCTGACAGTGCAGCACGCCCTCAGTACTGACCCTCTGACAGTGCAGTATTCCCTCAGTACTGACCCTCTGACAGTGCAGCGCTCCCTCAGTACTGACCCTCTGACTGTGCAGCACTCCCTCAGTACTGACCCTCTCACAGTGCAGCACTCCCTCAGTACTGACCGTCTGACAGTGCAGAACTCCCTCAGTACTGACCCTCTGACAGTGCAATGCTCCCTCAGTACTGACACTCTGACAGTGCAGCACTCCCTCAGTACTGACCCTCTGACAGTGCAGCACTCCCTCAGTACTGACCCTCTGACAGTGCAGCACTCCCTCAGTACTGACCCTCTGACAGTGCAGCCCTCCCTCAGTACTGACACTCTGACAGTGCAGCACTCCCTCAGTACTGACCCTCTGACAGTGCAGCACTCCCTCAGTACTGACACTCTGACAGTGCAGCACTCCCTCAGTACTGACCCTCTGACAGTGCAGCATTCCCTCAGTACTGACCCTCTGACAGTGCAGCACTCCCTCAGTACTGACCCCCTGACTGTGCAGCACTCCCTCAGTACTGACCCTCTGACAGTGCAGCACTTGCCCAGCACTGACCCTCTGACAGTGCAGCCCTCCCTCAGTACAGACCCTCTGACAGTGCAATGCTCCCTCAGTACTGACACTCTGACAGTGCAGCACTCCCTCAGTACTGACACTCTGACAGTGCAGCACTCCCTCAGTACTGACCCTCTGACACTGCAGCACTCCCTCAGTACTGACGCTCTGACAGTGCAGCACTCCCTCAGTACTGACACTGTGACAGTGCAGCACTCCCTCAGTACTGACCCTCTGACAGTGCAGCACTCCCTCAGTACTGACCCTCTGACTGTGCAGCACTCCCTCAGTACTGACCCTCTGACAGTGCTGCACTCCCTCAGTACTGACACTCTGACAGTGCAGCACTCCCTCAGTACTGACCCTCTGACAGTGCAGCACTCCCTCAGTACTGACACTCTGACAGTGCAGCACTCCCTCAGTACTGACCCTCTGACAGTGCAGCACTCCCTCAGTACTGACCCTCTGACAGTGCAACACTCTATCAGTACTGACCCTCTGACAGTGCAGCACTCCCTCAGTACTGACCCTCTGACTGTGCAGCACTCCCTCAGTACTGACCCTCTGACTGTGCAGTCCTCCCTCAGTACTGACCCTCTGACTGTGCAGTCCTCCCTCAGTACTGACCCTCTGACAGTGTAGCGCTCCCTCAGTACCGACTCTCTGACAGAGCAGCACTCCCTCAGTACTGACCCTCTGACTGTGCAGCACTCCCTCAGTACTGACCTTCGGACAATGCAACACACCCACAGTACTGACCAGCTGACTGGGCAGCACTCTCTCAGTACTGACCCTCAGAGAGTCCAGCAACCCCTCAGTCCTTCCCCTCTGACAGTGCAGCACTCCCTCTGTACTGACTCTCTGACAGAGCAGGACTCCCTCAGTACTGATCCTCTGACAGTGTGGCACTCCATCAGTACTGACCATCTGACAGTGCAGCACTCCCTCAGTACTGACCCTCTGACAGTGCAGGACTCCCTCAGTACTGATCCTCTGACAGTGTGGCACTCCATCAGTACTGACCCTCTGACAGTGCAGCACTCCCTCAGTACTGATCCTCTGACAATACAGCACTCCATCAGTACTGACTCTCTGACAGAGCAGCACTCCCTCGGTACTGACCCTCTGACTGTGCAGCACTCCCTCAGTACTCACCCTCTGACTCTGCAGCACTCCCTCAGTACTTCCCCTCTGACAGTGCAACACTCCCTCAGTACTGACCCTGTAACATTGCAGCACTCCGAGAGAGCAGCACTACCTCAGTACTGACCTTCAGACAGTGCAACACTCCCACAGTACTGACCCTCTGACACTGCAGCATTCCCTCAGCATGGTATCTCCGACAGAGCAGCACTCCATCAGTATTGTCCCTCTGACAGTGCAGCACTCCCTCAGTACTGACCCTCTGACAGCGCAGCACTCCCTCAGTACTGACCGTCTGACAGCGCAGCACTCCCTCAGTACTGACCCTCTGACAGCGCAGCACTCCCTCAGTACTGACACTCTGACAGCGCAGCACTCCCTCAGTACTGACCCTCTGACAGCGCGGCACTCCCTCAGTACTTACCCTCTGACAGTGCAGCACTCTCTCAGTACTGGCCCTCTGACAGTGCAGCACTCCCTCAGTACTGACCCTTTGACAGCGCAGCACCCCCTCAGTACTGACCCTCTGACAGTGCAGCACCCCCTCAGTACTGACCCTCTGACAGTGCAGCACTCCCTCAGTACTGATTTGAGGAATGATGTAAGCGTGTTGGATGCAGTTCAGACTGATACCTGGAATTGGAGGGTTGTCTTATGAGGAATGGTTCGACAAGTTATTTCTGTGTCCACTGGAGTTTAGAAGATGAGAGTTGACTTGATTGAAACTGATAGGGGAGGATTTTGCCCTTGTCTGTTGGGTCAGCGGGGGCAGCTGGGAAGATGACCAATTAAGTCCCGCCCAGCGTGAGTCACGAGTGGCAGCAATGCCTGTGTGGTAGGGGGTGGGTGTGGGGGGAGGAGGACAAGAGTGCAAGTTTGCACATGCATGCAGGTGCGTACTGAAAAAGCTCCCTGAGGTACAGTGCTGCCTCAGGAGGATGAAGAGTTTAAAACATTAAAAATAAAAATTTTTCAAGTATTATAAAACACGTCCCTTCATGTGAGTCTGTCACATGAACAGGGACATGTTCCTAATGAAATGTTTTAGTTGTTAATTGCTGTTGGAAACCTCATCCCGCCCGTGGATGAAGTTTCCTAACCTTTTCGCTTGCCCGCCTATTGTAAGATTGGACGGGCAGCGAAAAATGCATTTCAGTTATAATATTAATGGCCTTACTAGGCCTTTTCATTGCCAGTGGGCGCACTGCTTACTCTGTCACGTGCCCACTGGCTGTAATATCGTACGAGTGTGCATTGACATCGGGACGCTCGCCAGCCATCATTTTAAACTCGGTTAGGTCGGGCGCGCGCCTGCCCAACCAGCTAAAAATCCCGGCCACAAGATCCTGAGGGGTCTTGACAGGGCAGATGTGGAAAGGACGTTTCCTCTTGTGGGTGAATTTAGAACTAGGGGTAACTGTTGGCCACCCATTTAAAGCAGAGATGAGGAGAAATGTTTTCTCCCTGCGGGTTGGGAGTCTTTGGAACTCTCTCCTTAAAAGGCAGTGGAAGCAGAGGCTTTGAACAGCTTGATGGATTCTTGATAAAGAAATGGGTGAAAGATTATCGGGAAGTAGGCAGGAATGTGAAGTTGAGGTTAAAATTAAATCACCCACGATCTCATTGAATGGCAGAGCAGGCTTGGATGGCCCGGTGGCCTACAAACCTTGTGCAGTTTTGGTCTCCTTACCTAAGAAGGGATACACTTGCCATAGAGGGAGCGCAGCAAAGGTTCACCTGACTGATTCCTGGGATGGCTGGATTGTCGTATGAGGAGAGATTAGGCCGACTAGGCCTGTATTCACTGGAGTTTAGAAGAATGAGAGGGGATCTCATTGAAACATATAAAATTCTGACAGGGATGGACAGACTGGATGCAGGGATGATGTTTCCTCTGGCTGGGGTCTAGAACAAGGGGTCACAGTCTTAGGATACAGGGTAGCATTGAGATGTGGAGAAACGCTTTCACTTAGAGGCTGATGGACCTATGGAATTCTCTACCACCAGAAGGCTGTGGAGCCCAAGTCACTGAAAATATTTAAGAAGGAAATAAATAGATTTCTAGATTCTATAGGCGTCAAGAGATATGGGGAGAGCATGTGAGTATGGCGTTTAGATAGAGGATCAGCCATGATCATATTGAATGACCCACTCCTGCTCCTATTTTCTGTGCTTCTATGATTGCACTCATGATGACCCCTTCCATCACTTTAGTGATGATCAAGAGTAGACTGACGGGGTGGTAATTAGCTGGGTTGGATTTGTCCTGCTTTGTGTACAGGGCATACCTGGGCAATTTTCCATATTGCTGGGTAGATGCCAGTGTTGTAGTTGTACTGGAACAGCTTGGCTAGGGGTGTGGCAAGTTCTGGAGCACAAGTCTTCAGTACTATTGGCAGAAAGTTGTCAGGGCCCATAGCCTTTGCCGTATCCAGTGCCTTCAGCCATTTCTTGATGTCACATGGAGTGAATCGAATTGGCTGAAGACTGGCATTTGTGTTGCTGGGGACCTCCAGGGGAGGCCGAGGTGGATCATCCACTCAGTACTTCCGGCTGATGATTGTTGGGAATACTTCAGCCTTACCTTTTGTGCTGGCTCCCCCATCAGTAGTGGTAGTCAGCAGGAGGTTTCCTTGCCCATGTTTGACCTGATGTAATGAGACTTCATGGGGGCCGAGGTCGATGTTGAGGACTCCCAGGGAACATCCTCCTGACTGTATACCACTGTGCTGCCATCTTTACCACCTTCGGTGGGACAAGACATACCCAAGGATGGCGGTGTCTGGGACACTATCTGCAAGGTATGATTCCATGAGGATGACTATGTCAGGCTGTCATTTGGCTATTCTGTAAGACAGCTCTCCCAGTTTTGGCACTAGCCCCCAGATGTTTGTAAGGGGGACTTTGCAGGGTCGGCAGGGCTTAGTTTGCTGTTGTTTCTTCTTATGCCTAGGTCAATGCCAGGTGGTCCATCCAGTTTGATACAACTGAGTGGCTTGCTAGGCTATTTCAGAGGGCATTTAAGAGTCAACAACATCACTGTGGATCTGGAGTCAAATGTTGGCCAGGCCAGAAAAGGATGGCAGATTTCCTTCCCTGAAGTGAACCAGATGGGTTTTTACAATAATCAACAGTGATTTCGTGGTCAAAATTAGACTTTTAATTCCAGATTTTTCATTCACTGAGTTTTACCTCCCCCAAAGTTCTCCTTTCACGGGCTCTCCCCATCCTTTGAGTAAGCCCTGGTCCCCACACCTCTCCTAGTTCAGGCGTAGTGTCAGCTTGACTAAGTCAGTTGCCCAATTGCCTCTGATTTGGAAGATTGTGCATATAAATCCTACAGCATAATTTCATGCCTCCCTAGGCTGGGATGTGAATACAGCGCCAGGGGAATGATGCACCTTTAGAGATTACATCATTCAGATGAGATATTTTAAGCGTGCTGCCTGATTAGCTGGAGATCAAAGCTACTTAACCCTATTCATAGAAGAGCAGTGAGTTCTCATTGTGTTGTGTATTGAATAATTGGTGGATTCGCTTATAGGAACACAAGAACTGGAGTAGGCCATTAAATGCCTTAAATGTTTCGACCATTCAATTACCTCATGACTGATCCAAACCATATCTGCACCATATTTCCTCTAATGGAGAAATCCAAAACAAGGTGGTACAATCTTAAAATTAAAGGCCATTAGGAGGGAAATCAGGAAGCATGTCTTCACACAAAGGGTAGTTGCAATCTCGATCTCACTCCCACAAATGCCTGTGAAAGCTGATGGTCAATTGGAGCTTTCAAGACTGAGATTGATAGATTTTTATAGGGTAATAGTATCAAGGGATATGGAACAAAGACAGGTAAATGGAATGAAGCTACAAATCAAGGTGATTAAGCACTGTG
Organism: Carcharodon carcharias; assembly: GCF_017639515.1. Taxonomy (NCBI): domain Eukaryota; kingdom Metazoa; phylum Chordata; class Chondrichthyes; order Lamniformes; family Lamnidae; genus Carcharodon; species Carcharodon carcharias. The sequence continues at coordinate 10,259,705 of NC_054471.1, forward strand.
ACTCAAACAAGAAATGAGCCAAGGCTTGGATTGGGGCCAGTTGGGCCCAAGGGAGGAGGAGCGCAGAAATTGGCCTGAGGTAGCCATATGGCTGATGCTTTCAAGGGCCACACGATTCCTATGAATCAAACAAGAAAGGGAAACTATAGATCACTACACTTGTACATTGCTGACTTTCAGTATTATAGGCCCATGCAAGCTCACCTTTCATGTTTCATCTCATTGTAAAAGAAGATGTTCCCAAGGATAGTCTTTGGTTGGATCAATGAACCTTTGGGTTTCTGAAGCTTTGAAAGCATTTCTTGAATGAGAGCAGACTTTCCAACACCAGATTCACCTACAGAAAGTAAACAAAATCAAAATTCAGGCCTAGGATTCCAAGGCAATTTAAGCATCCATTTTTCAGGTATGTAAAAGGCACCTGAGTCTCCAATATGGCAGACAGGAAGTGTATGCACATTCAAGCCAGAGTGTGCTGACTGCCATATTGGTGTAGACGAATAAAGGCATCAGGAACTCAGGTCTTAAATCAGCATTAGGGCCTTTGGATTCGGAACTGAAATTAGTCTGTCGGGTGGTGATTATCATCCTGGTCAGGTTGGGGGTGAAGTGGGATGATGTGATACATTCTAAAATGGCTGTGGAAAGATTATTCCCAAACTTGAAGATGTGAGAGAAGATAAGGTAGAGATATGAAAGGTAGAGTTAAGTGATGAAACATGCTTTGATGCCCCTTTGCGGCAGTCCACAAGGAACCCTTTAAGTGGAAGTCATTATACTATAATCCTTAAAATAGTTCGAGCCACTCCAACAGTGTTCAAGTCCAGGTCTTTAGGCATGGCAGAACTGTTAAGGGCACAGCAGGCTGCAGCTATAGAAGACACCCAAGGCTTTGTTGGTGAGATAGGTGTTGGGATTTTCTGTAGGAGCATGTAAGCAATGTGGGTGCCATTTGTTTTACCCTGGACCTCAGGGAACCCAGCACCCCAGTAAAACAGGAGGAAAATTCTGCGGATGTTGGTAATCTGAAATAAAAATGCTGGAAATACTCAGCAGCTCCAGCAGCATCTCGGGAGAGAGAGAGCGAGAGCGAGAGAGAGAGAGAGAGAAAGAGACAGAGTTAACAGAGTATACTGCAGAGCTGTTGAACATTTCCAATACATTCTGGACTTACCCCAGTAAAACTAGACACCCGGTTTGCTCCTATGCCAAATGTGCTAAATCTGCAGTGGCCTGATGAATGCATGTCCACTCTACAGAGGTCCCCTGAAGTGTTGTGCCATTAAAGTTGAGTGCAGTTATTACCTTCGTAGCCACAGAGAAAGCAATGAGGGGAGATGGCAGTGCCTGCAGGTCCTCATGCAGTGGATGATAGAACTCCCTCCCTAAGAGCACCATGGGTAAACCTACATCACTAGGTGTGCAGCACTTCAAGAAGGCAGTTCACCATCACCTTCGCAAGGGCAATTAGAGGTGAACAAATAAATACTGGCCTAGCCATGACATTCGCATCCCTTAAAAAAAAGCATGACAAAACACAGGGTAATAGATTGGAGGAAAGCTGAGGGCCTGAGAATGGAATGTGGTGAAATAAAATTGACAATGATATTAGCAAACAATGATGTAGAACAACAATATGAAACATTGAAAATGGTGCTTAAATTCAGGAAAAATATATCCTGCCAAGAGACTACACATAACCTAAACATTAATGAGACACAGTGGATGAATAAAGATGAGGGAAAATTGAGGTTAAGGAGAGAGGCAGACACTAAATAGAGTCATTGAGTCATAGAGGTCTACAGCACAGAAAAAGGCCCTTCAGCCCATTGAGTCTGCACCGGTCAAACAAGTACCTAACTATTCTAATCCCATTTTCCAGCACTAGGCCCATAGCCTTGTGTGCTATGGCATCACAAGTGCACATCCAAATACTTCTTAAATGTTATGAGGGTTTCTGCCTCTACCACCCTTTCAGGCAGTGAGTTCCAGATTCCCACCACCCTCTGGGTGAAAAAATCTTCCACACATCTCCTCTAAACCTCCTGCCCCTTACCTTAAATCTCTACCCCCTGGTTATTGATCCCTCCACTAAGGGGAGAAGTTCCTTCCTGTCTACCCTATCTATGCCCCTCATAATTTTATACACCTCAATTATGTCCCCCCTCAATCTCCTCTGCTCCAAGGAAAATAACCCCAGTCTATCCAATCTCTCCTCATAACTAAAACTCTCCGGCCCAGGCAACATCCTGGTAAATCCCCTCTGCACTGTCTCTAGTGCAATCACATCCTTCCTATAATGCAGATTCCAGAACTGCACACAATACTCCAGCTGTGGCCTAACCAGTGTTTTATACAATTCCAGCATAACCTCCCTGCTCTTATAATCAATGCCTCGGTTAATAAAGGCAAGTATCCCATATGCCTTCTTAACCACCTTATCTACCTGTCCTGCTACCTTAAGGGGCCGGTGGACATACACACCAAGGTCCCTCTGATCTTCGGTACTTCCCAGGGTCCTACCATTCATCACGTGTTCCCGTGCCTTATTTGTCCTGACCAAGTGCATCACCTCACACTTATCCAGATTAAATTCCATTTGCCACTGATCAACCCATCTGACCAGCCCGTCTATATCCTCCTGTATTCTAAGGCTATCCTCCTCACTATTTACCACCCTACTAACTTTCATGTCATCCGCGAACTTACTGATCAACCCTCCTACGTTCGAGTCTAAATCGTTTATATATACCACAAACAGCAAAGGACCCAACACCGATTCCTGTGGAACCCCACTGGACACAGGCATCCGGTCACAAAAATACCCCTTGACTATCACCCTCTGCCACTCAGCCAATTTTGGATCCAATTTGCCAAGTTTCCTTGGATCCCATGGGCTCTTACCTTCGTTATCAGTCTCCCATGCGGGACCTTATCAAAAGCCTTGCTGAAGTCCAAGTAGACTACGTCAAATGCATTGCCCTCATCTACACACCTGGTCACCTCTTTGAAAAATTCAAATTGGTCAGACATGACCTCCCCTTAACAAAACCATGCTGACTGTCCTTGATTAATCCCTGCCTCTCCAAGTGTAGATTAATTCTGTCCCTCAGAATTGTTTCCAGTAGTTGCCCCATCACTGACGTTAGACTGACAATAATTGGACAGTAGGGGTCAGCATGACAAGGATAATATGAAGTGATTAAGGGAGAAATGGAAAAAAAATTAAAAAGACAAAGAGGAACTATGAAATTAACTTACAGGATAACATAAAATATTCTACAAGCACATAAATAAACAAGGAAAGGCTTGAGTCAGAAGGATAGGATAAAATCACAGGCGGTATTAGCGAAATGGCAGAACGTTAAATAATTATTTTGCTTCTGTGTTTACTAGGGAGACAGATCTGGTGGACAAGACACTGGACAATGAGATTAGAAATGATGGGCTGCAACTTCCGGTGCAGTGGCAATTGAATCGGATTGCCACTCCACTCGTAGTTACTTACCTGGAAATCCAGCCGCTCCAATCTCACCCGACCTTCCAACTCAGGCCGGGTGAGATCTGTGTCGCGCAGCAGGTTCCCACGGACTCCTGACCAGCTGCAGCATTGGAGTGAAAGAGGACATGCCCCTTTTTTTCACGGCACTAAACTTACCTGCTTTATGCAGCCAAAGGTCCAGCTACTGAGAAGCCCAGGAGAAGGTATGTTTATAAGGTAGGTGGGCAGGATTTGAGGGGTGGGGTGAGTTGGATGGGTCGGGGTGGGGTGGGGTTTGGATGGTCGGGGGGAGATGGACAACAGTTGAGGGGGGGGTGGAGGGGGGGTGGTCAGTGGGAGAGCTGATCAGGTGGTCAGTGGAGGTGAGCTCGGGGTTTGTGGAGGGAGGTCACGGTTGGGGTAGGAGTCAAGGGGTGGACAGAACAGTTGGGGGATGGAAGGGGAAGTCTGTGGAGCAGGGAGGGCAGTCAGGTGGTGGGGGTGTAGTCCGGAGGTGCAGTCAGGGGTGCAGATCGCAGTCAGGAGCGGGGTTCGGGTGGTGGAGGTATAGTCAGAGGGTGGGGAGGGCAGCTAGGGAGGCTGGGGGTGTGGCCGGTGAATGGAGAGCACAGTCAGGGTGTTGGGGGGGGGGTGTCAGGGTGTAATCAAGGGCATGGGACAGTAGTTGGGGGGAATGGAGTGTAGTCGGGGAGGGTTGGAGGCTTCCATGGGTGGTCGGGGGGGTGGGGGGGTATAATCAGGTGGTGGGGAGGGCACTCAGTGGGGTGCGCAGGGCAGTCAGGGAGATGGGGGTGTAGTCCAGGGTTGCGGGTGTGGGGAGGTACTCAGGGGAAGGTCGGGGGGGAGGGGTTAGTCAAGTAGTGAGAGGCGTTCCTGTGTGATGGGGGGGGCTCCAGAGGGGTGTGGGGAACTCCATTAAAAGGCATGACGGTGGATAGGCAATGGCTAATATTTAAGGAACAAATGTATGCATTGCAACAGTTATATATTCCTTTCTGGTGCAAAAACGCAACAGGAAAAGTGGCCCAGTCATGGCTAACAAAAGAGCTTATGAACAGGATTAGATCCAAAGAAGAGTCATACAAAGTTGCTAGAAAAGTAGTAAGCCTAAGGATTGGGAGCAGCTTAGAATTCAGCAAAGGGGGACCAAGAGATTGATTAAAAGTGGAAAAATAGAGTATGACAGTATACTTACAAAGAATATAAAAAAGGCTGTAAAAGCTTCTGTAAGTACAGAAGAAGAAAAGAATTAGTGAAGACAAATGTAGGTCCCTGACAGTTCAAAACAGGACAATTTATAATAGAGAACAAGGATATGGCAGAATGGTTAAACAAGTGCTTTAGTTCTGTCTTCATGGAGGAAGACACAAATAACTTCTCAGAAATACCAGGGAACCAAATGTTTAGTGAGAAGGAAGAATTGAAGGAAATTAGTATCACAAAAAACAGAGTGCTGGAAAAATTAGTGGGACTGAAAGCTAATAAATCACCAGGGCCTGATAATCTACATCCCAGCGTACTAGAGGAGGTGGCCATGGAAATAGTGGCTGCGTTGGTTGTCATCTTCCAAAATCTTGTAGATTCTGGAACAGTCCTGGCAGATTGGAGGGTGGCAAATATAACTCCACTGTTTAAAAAAAGGAGGGAGGGAATAAAAGATCATGAAGTGCTTCATAATAACTAGAGCAGCATTGAGATGAACAAGCAGACCTGATGACTTCCCTGTTATTATAATTCTAGTAAACTGATCTAGTAAACTGATTATTTATTATAACAACCCTTTTCCCACTTATCCACAAATTTACTGTTCACAACAGGAAAGTATCCTGCTGTACCAACTGTAATTTTCTGACCCATAAGATAAGAACCAAAATCAAAATGTCCAATTAGATTATCCAGAGTGATTTGAGTTATGGTCAGATTGTGGTTGCAATAAGTCTACACATTTCCAAACAAATTAAAACCTAGAAACAGAAAATGAATTGATTAAATTAGCATATTATGCTCAGGATGAAGTGATGATATGTGTATCAGCAAAATTGGGCTGGTATCATGTAATGCTTATAGCACAGGATTAGCAATACAACAGTTGTAATTCAGTTTCAACCATGGTAGATTACAGAATTGAATTCAATACACGATGTAATTTATGGATTAGCACCAGAAAAAAATAATGGATTGTGTGAAAAAAGTCCCACATTACATTGTTGACTCTAAATACCAACAAGGCAAGTGTATAGATAGATAATAAATGCCCACATCCCAAAACATAATCAGAAAACATTAGGTTGACCTATCAGTAACATACACCATTAGCTTGTATTTTACATTTTGTCTAATGGCTGAAATGATATATTAATGATTGAATTATGATTTGAAATGCATGTTTAATACATATTTTAGAGTTCCAATTCTGCCATTCAGGAGTGAATTAGGAAGAACCTTTTCACACAAAGGATACTGGATATATGGAGTTCTGCCCCAAAAAGACTCTGGGTGCTGGGTGAAATTCTCAGACCTGAGATTGCTAGACTTTTATTTGTTAATAGATTCAAGGGATAAGGGCGGTGGTGAGCAAATTAGTAGAATCAATCCTGAGAGATAGGATTAACTGTCATGTGGAAAGGCATGGACTAGTCAGGGATGGTCAGCATGGATTTGTTAAAGGAAGGTCTTGCCTCACAAATTTGATTGAATTCTTTGAGGAAGTGACAAGAAGGGTTGATGAAGGTAGTGCAGTGGATGTTGTATACATGGATTTTAGCAAGGTATTTGACAAGGTCCCATATGACAGATTTGTCAGGAAAGTAAAAGCTCATGGGATTCAGGGTAATGTGGCAAACTGGATAAAAGGTTGGCTTTGTAACAGGAAACAAAGGGTAATGGTCAATGGATGCCCTTGCGAATGGAAAGTTGTCTCAAGTGGTGCTCCACAAGGCTCAGTGTTGGGACCCTTGCTGTTTGTGTTATATATTAACGATTTGGACATGAACGTGGGGGGCACGATTGGGAAATTTGCAGATGACACAAAGATTGGCCGAGTAGTGGATAGTGTAGAGGATGGCCATAATCTCCAAAACAATGTAGATGGCTTGGTGGAGTGGGCAGTAAAGTGGCAGATGGATTTTAACATAGAGAAGTGTGAGATCATACATTTAGGGAGGTCAAACAGTTACAGGGATTACACAATAAATGGGAATATATTAAGAGGGGTAGATGAAGTGAGAGATCTTGGCGTACAAGTACACAGGTCCTTGAAGGCAGCAGTTGAAGTAGACAAGGTTGTAAAGAAGGCATATAGAATGCTCTCCTTCATTGGCAGAAGTATAGAATATAAAAGTAAGGATATAATGTTGGAATTGTATAAAACACTGGTGAGGCCACAACTGGAGTATTGTGTGTAGTTCTAGTCACAACATTACAGGAAGGATGTAATAGCTCTGGAGAGAGTGCACAGGAGGTTTACAAGAATGTTGCCAGGTGTAGCTACGAAAAGTGTAGCTACGAGGAGAGATTGGATAGGTTGGGGTTATTTTCCTTAGAACAAAGAAGGCTGAGAGGTGACTCGATTGAGGTGTACAAAATTATGAGGGGAATAGATAGAGTGGACAGGATAAAATTGTTTCCCTTGATGGAGAATTCTAGAACTAGGGGACATAGATTCAAGATAAGTGGCAGAAGGTGTAGGGCGGACATGAGGAAGAACTTTTTATGCAGAGGGTAGTGGGTGTCTGGAATTCGTTGCCTAAATTGGTGGTAGAGGCAGAAACTCTAAACTCTTTTAAACAGTACCTGGATCTGCACCGTAAGTGTTGTAAGCTGCAGGGCTATGGGCCGGGTGCAGGAAGGTGGGATTAGAAAGGGCACCTGGGTGTCCTCGGGCTGGCATGGACAAGATGGGCCGAATAGCCTCCTTCTGTGCTGTAACTTTTCTATGGTTCTATGGTCTAAAACTAGGAATTACAGACCAGTTAGCCTAACATCAGTGATAGAGAAAATGCTAGAGTCTATTATAAAGAATGTGATAACAGGACACTTAGAAAATACCAATGGGATGAGACAAAGTTAGCATGGATTTACGAAAGGGAAATCATGTTTGATAAACCTACTGGAGTTTTTTTGAGGACTCAAGTAGCAGAATTGATAAGGGAGAACCAGTGCATGTGGTATATTTGGATTTTCAGAAAGCTTTTGATAAAGTCCCACATAAGAGATTAGTGTGTAAAATTAAAGCACATGGGATTGGGGGTAATATATTGGCATGGATTGAGAATGAATTTTGCAGACAGGAAACAGACAGTGGGAATAAATGGGTCTTTTACACAGCGATCAGTGCTTGGGCCCCAGCTATTCACAATATATATCAATGATTTGGAGGAGGGAGCCAAAAGTTTGCTGACGGCACAAAACTAGGTGGAAATGTGAGCGATGAGGAGGGTGTTAAGAGGGTTCAAGTTGATTTAGACAAGTTGAGTGAGTGGGCAAATATATGGCAGATGCAGTATAACATGGATAAGTGCGAAGTTATCGACCTTGATAGGAAAAACAGAATGGCAGAGTATTAACTAACTAGTGATAGATTGGGAAATGTTGATGTAAGAAGGGGCTTGGGTGTTGAGTTCCAACAGTTGTTTAGAAATGAAGATCGAAAGAAGACAGACTCCTTCAGACAGAGTTTTATCGCTTGTCATAAAACTCTCCACAGACAGAGCTAGTCTCAGCTGTTATCGCTTTTTGGAGCGCCGAGACAAACGATCACCAGCAGCTCCAAGGAACAAAAATTGTGCTTCCGAAATCTCTTGATATCGATTCTGCACGGATAAAGCGCAAGCGCAAGCGCCTCGTCCATGTGCCATTCACAGCAGAAACCCTTTTATAGAACCAAATGGGTACTGAGTTAAACAACCAAATAATCAGCAATTGATCTTCTTTAGCTGTTTCCTTACCTAAAACTGAGTGTCCTTGTACACCAGTCACTGAAAGCAAGCATGCAGGCGCAACAAGCAGTTAAGAAGGCAAATAGTATGTTGGCCTTCATTGTGAGAGGACTTGAGTACAGGAACAATGACGTTTTACTGCAGCTGTACAGGGCCCTGGTGAGACCACACCTGGAGTATTGTGTGGAGTTTTGGTCTCCTTACCTCAGAGAGAATATACTTGCCATAGCGGGAGTGCAGCGAAGGTTCACCAGACCGATTCCTGGGATGGCAGGATTGTCATATCAGGAGAGATTGGACCAACTAGGCCTGTAATCATTGGAGTTTAGAAGAATGAGAGGGGATCTCATTGAAACGTATAAAATTCTGGCAAGGATGGACAGACTGGATACCAGAATGACGGGGTGGGCCACTTAGGACTGAGATGAGGAGAAACTTCTCACCAGAGGGTGGTGAACATTTTTTTTTATTCATTCACTGGGCCAGCATTTATTGCCTATCCCTAGTTGCCCTTGAGAAGGTGGAGGTGAGCTGCCTTCTTGAACTGCTGCAGTCTATGTGGTGTAAGTACACCCACAGTGCTGTTAGGAAGGGAGTTCCAGGATTTTGATCCAGTGACAGTGTAGGAATGGCGATATATTTCCAAGTCAGTATGGTGAGTGACTTGGAGGGGAACTTACAGGTGGTGGTGTTCTCATCTATCTGCTGCCCTTGTCCTTCTAGGGATGGTGTCCGTGGGTTTGGAAGGTGCTGTCTAATGAGCCCTGGTGAATTCTTCCAGTGCATCTTGTACATGGTATACACACTTCTGCCACTGTGCATCGGTGGTGGAGGGAGTGAATTTTTGTGGATGTGGTGCCAATCAAGCTGATTGCTTTGTCCTGGGTGATGTCAAACTTCTTGAGTGTTGTGGGAGCTGCACTCATCCAAGCAAGCAGGGAGTATTCTATCACACTCCTGACTTGTGCCTTGTAGATGGTGGACAGGTTTTGCAGAGTCAGGAGGTGAGTTACTCATCGCACGATTCCTAGCCTCTGACCTGCTGTTGTAGCCACAGCATTTATATGGCTAGCCCAGTTCTGCTTCTGGTCAATGGTAACCCCCAGGATGTTGATAGTGGGGGATTCTGTGATGATAATGTCATTGTCAGCGGGAAATAGTTGGATTCACTTTTGTGGTAGAATTCTCTGCCACAGATGGCTGTGGAGGCCAAGAAGGGAATCAATTTCTAGATTCTAAACACGTCAAGGGGTGTGGGGAGAGAGCGGGAGTATGGTGTTGAGGTAGAGGATCAGCCATGATCATATTGAATGGTGGAGCAGGCTTGAAGGGCCAGATGATCTATTCCTGTTTCTATTTTTCTATGTTTCTATCACAACGATTTGCAGTTTGTATTTTTATTACGAGAATGTATGTGAAGTCATAAGGAAAGATTCTACTACCACTTTTGGAGATTTTAACTATTAAGTTAAAACATTTTTTAAGAAAAGTTAAACATATAAAATTATAGTTACACAGTTATATTTAGTCTTATAACATTTCCTAAAAGACTTCTACTTAGCTAAACCCACAACTAAACAACCTTTTCTAGGTAACAGTCCAAATAGTTTCTTAATCTATAAAACCTCCAGTAATATTACAATGAGGCACCCACTATTGCTATAAGGGAGATATTTCATAGCTTCTCTTTTCCTCTCACTTGACAATAGAAATTCCAAGGCTTATCACAACACCTTGCTTCTTAGAACAAGCAAGCACTTCTCTGGGGTGGCTAGAGGCTACTTTTCACAAGTCAGTCTTTGCACAGTCCACCTTTCAAGGTCTCACTTGGCCACTCACCATACAGCTTTTAATCTTTCCTTAAATATATTTTCTCACTTTTGATCTTTAAAACCAATTGTTTCAAACTTTCTTTGGAAGCTACCTCTCCCAGAATATAAAAATCTTTCATGTTGTCATTAAGGACAGCACTTTTGGGAAAAATAAACGTAATAACTTTGCCTTATTTATTTATGATTTTGCCAGTTGTAAAACTTACAGTTATGTCTCTTTGAAATTCAAACAGCTAAACTTTCCTCCTCACTTATCACCTATTGCAAATTCCCATCCATACTGTATCCACTGGGATTTCATCTTTGCTTGCCCATCTCCATTTCAAAATGCCTGCTTTTACATCTTATCCCTCTGATGATTTAAACCTTGCAGTCTGACTGTCTTCAGTTTAATTAAGTTAGTCACACACATGCACAGCACACAAACACAGTCCCAACAAGCCTCCTTCAATATCCTACAGTAATACTAAGAAAAATTATATTCCCTTTATATCTTCATCCTTACAGAAAAATGAACCGTCGTAATTTTATAAGATGGTTTCATTTTCTCAACGTATTTCGCATTACTTACTATCCTTATCCCTATACCCAAAACTATTACACTGCCAGGTGCAAACATTAATATGACAATATACACAAGGCCTTTGTATCAACAGAGATCATTTCAGTCCGTTGTCCATGTTTCAAATGTTCAATTTCCTTTGAACTTCAAACTCTTGACCACACATCTACAATTAAATTTTCTCGTCCTGCCATATATATAATCTGTAAATTAAATGGTTTCCGGAATAAAGTCCATTTGAACATTCTGGCACTCCGGTCTCGAAATTCTTCCAGAAATTTTAAAGGATTGTGGTCTGTATAAACAATTGTTTTTGAAGAATTGCTTGCAATGTAAACCTCAAAATGTTGCAACACTTATACCTGACCTGGAGTCTCTTTTTCGATGATTGAGCATTGTTTCTGATGTACACTCAGCTTCCGTGAAAAACATCTTACTGGCTTTTCAATTCTTGTTTCACCTTCTTGTAACAATACCCAAATTTTTGCATCAATTGCCAACTTAAACTGCTTGGCAAAATTAGGTGCTCCCAAAACTGATGTAGTCGTCAACACAGTTTTAAAACTGTCAAATGCATTCTGACACTCCTGTGCCCATTGAAATTTCTTGTTCTTTTTCAGTAGTTTAGTCAATGGAGGAACCACCATCCCAAAATTTGGTACAACTTCTGATAAAATCCACTTGTGCCTAAAATCCCCATGAGCCTTCTTCAATATCCCACAGTAATATTAAGAAAAATGATATTCCCTTTACAAATACAAAAGTAGGGAGGATGTGCTTTGGTGAGACCACATCTGGAGTATTGTGTACACTACTGGTCTCTGTATTTAAGGAAGAATGTAAATGCAATGTAAGCAGTTCTGAAAAGGTTTATTAGACTAAAACATGGAATGGGAGGGTTGTCTTATGAACAAAGATTGAACAGGCTAGGCTTGTATCCACTGGGGTTTAGAAGAATAAGAGGTGACTTGATTGAAACCTTTAAGATCCTGAGGGGTCTTGACAGAGTGGATTTGGAGAGGATATTTCCTCTTATGGGAGAATCAAGAACTAGGGGTCATGGTTTAAAAATCAGGGGTTGGCCATTTAAGACAGAGATGAAGAGAACATTTTTCTTTCAGAGGGTTGTGAGTCTTTGGAGCTCTCTTCTTCAAAAGGTGATGGATGCGGGGTCAATGAGTACTTTTGTGGCGGAGGTAGATAGATTCTTGATAAGCATGGGGGTGAAAGGTTATCAGGAGTGGGCAGGAATGTGGAGTTGAGGTTACAAACAGATCAGCCATGATCTTATTGAATGGTGGAGCAGGCTTGAGGGGCCAAGTGGCCTAATCCTGCTCCTAATTCATATGTTTGCATGTAGGTTAGATTAACGGGTCATTATCACATTGTTGTTCGGGAGTGCAAACTGGTTGCTACATTTTCTACAACAGTTCAAAAGTACTTAATTGGCTGTAAAGCGATTTGAGACATCCTATGGCCATGAAAAGTGCTGCATAGATACAAGTCTTTTTTGTTGAATCCACATACAACACACACACAGGCACAGTGATTTCTGACATCACTCTTTAAACAGTGGTGCATTTTGTAAGAGGGAACTAACTGTTCATCAGGCAGTGGACCCTGATTACAGTGGCATGAAGTTTCCACCACCCGTTGTACTGCGTCTATTTTAAAAACAGGACAGGTCATTGATCATTATGCTAATATATACCATGAGCTCCTGAGCATGGATTGTGTGAGATAAGTGGCTTTTAGTGCTTGTCAAAAAGTGACACCTGCCTTGGTTTCAAATTCACCCCATCTCAATTGGGTGAGTAATTGGAGGTTCTATTTTAAGAGAAAGCACTGAGTCAACAACATTGCAAACAGCAGAGCACAAGGAGAAGAAATTCCTTGTCCCAGACAACATGAAATCAGTGCAGCCACTTTCTGCTTCAAGAGATTTAAATATAATTTAGCAGAGAAAGTAGCATGCAAAATGCAACATATTAATGAGTGGAACATGGATCAGCAAGAGATATAATGGATCAGCGAGAGGGGAATGGATCAGCAAGAGGGGAATAGATTTTCTTTAGTTATTCATTCTTGGGATGTGGGCATCGCTGGCTAGCCCAGCATTTATTGCCCATCCCATTGCCCTTGAGGACATTTAAGAGCCAACCACATTGGTGTGGGTCTGCAGTCACATGTAGGCAGACCAGGTAATGGATCAGCGAGAGGGGAATACATCAGTGAGAGGGGAATGGATTATTGGGAGGAACAATGGATCAGTGAGAAGGGAATGGATCAGCGAAATGGGAAAGAATTAGTGAGACGGGAAAGGATCAGTGAAAGGTGAATGGATCAGTGAGAGGGGAATGGATCAGGGAGAGGAACAATGGATCAGCAAGATGGGAATGGATCAGTGGGAGGGGGATGGATCAGCGAGATGGGAATAGATCAGCAATATGGGAATGGATCAGTGAGATGGGAATGGATCAGTGAGATGGGAATGGATCAGTGGGAGGGGGATGGATCAGCGAGAGGGGAATAGATCAGGGATAGGAACAATGGATCAGCAAGATGGGAATGGATCAACGAGATTGGAATGAATCAGTGAGATGGGAATGGATCAGCGAGATGGGAATGAATCAGTGAGAGGGGAATGGATCAGTGGGAGGGGGATGGATCAGCAAGAGGGAATGGATCAGGGAGAGGAACAATGGATCAGCGAGATGCGGATTGGATCAGTGAGATGGGAATGGATCAGCGAGAGGGGAATGCATCAGGGAGAGACACAATGGATCAGAGAGAGGGGAATAGATCAGGGAGACAAACAATGGATCAGCGAGATGCGGATTGGATCAGTGAGATGGGAATGGATCAGCGAGATGGGGATGGATCAGTGATCGGGGAATGGATCAGTGATCGGGGAATGGATCAGTGAGAGGGGAATGGATCAGTGAGAGGGGAATGGATCAGCGAGATGGGGATGGATCAGTGATCGGGGAATGAATCAGTGACAGGGGAATGAATCAGTGACAGGGGAATGGATCAGCAAGAGGGGAATGGATCAGGGAGAGGAACAATGGATCAGCGAGATGCGGATTGGATCAGCACGAGGGGAATGGATCAGCAAGAGGGGAATGGATCAGCGAGATGGGGATGGATCAGTGATCGGGGAATGGATTAGTGAGAGTGGATTGGATCAATGAGATGGGGACTGGATCAGTGAGATAGTGATTGGATCAATGAGGTGGGGATTGGATCAGTGAGTGTGTATTGGGGTCTGTGAGATGGGGATGGATCAGCGAGAGAAACAATCGATCAGCGACTGGGGAACTTTTTTTACAATCATTCATGGAATGTGGGCTTCCTCACTCGGCATATATTGCCTATCCCTAATTGCCATTGAGAAGGTGGTGGTAAGCTGCTTTCTTCAACCGCTGCAGTCCATATGTTATGGGTATACCCACAGTGCTGTTAGGGAGGGAGTTCCAGGATTTTTACCCAGCGACTGTGAAGGAACGGCAATATATTTCCAGGTCAGGATGGTGAGCAGTTTGGAAGGGAACTTGCAGATGGTGGTGCTCCCATCTATCTGCTCCACTTGTCCTTCTAGATGGTCATGTGTTTGGAAGGTGCTACCTAAGGAGCCTTGGTAAATTCCTGCAGTGCATCTTGTAGATGGTACAGACTGATTCCCATTAATTCCAATTTTGCACCTTGATGTCACACTTGGTCAAGGGCAGTCACTCTCACCTCACCTCTTGAGGTCAGCTCTATTGTCCATGTTTGCACCAAGGCTGTAATGAGGCCAGCAGCTGATGGAACCCAAACTGGGCATCAGTGAACAGGTTATTGCTAAGCAAGTGCCGTTTGATAGCACTGTTGATGACCCATAAGACCACAAGACATAGGAGCAGAAATTAGGCCAATCGGCCCATCGAGTCTGCTCTGCCATTCAATCATGGCTGATAAGTTTCTCAACCCCATTCTCCCGCCTTCTCCCTATAACCTTTGATTCCCTTACCAATCAAGAACCTATCTATCTCCGTCTTAAATACATTCAATGACCTGGCCTCCACAGCCTTCTGTGGCAACGAATTCCATAGATTCACCACTCTCTGGCTAAAGAAGTTTCCCCTCATCTCTGTTCTAAAAGGTCTTCCCTCTACTCTGAGGCTGTGCCCTCGGGTCCTAGTCTCTCCTACTAATCTTCCCCACGTCCACTCCATCCAGGCCTTTCAGTATTCTGTAAGTTTCAATCAGATCCCCCCTCATCCTTCTAAACTCCATCGAGTATAGACCCAGAGTCCTCAAACGTTCCTTATAGGTTAAGCCTTTCATTCCTGGGATCATTCTCGTGAATCTCCTCTGGACCCTCTCCAGGGCCAGCACATCTTTCCTGAGATACGGGGCCCAAAATTGCTCACAATATTCTAAATGTGGTCTGACCAGAGCCTTATAAAGCCTCAGCAGCACATCCCTGCTTTTATATTCTAGTCCTCTCTAAATAAATACCAACATTGCATTTGCCTTCTTAACTACCAACTCAACCTGCAAGTTAACCTTAAGAGAATCCTGGACTAGGACTCCCAAATCCCTTTGCACTCCAGATTTCTGAATTTTCTCCCCATTTAGAAAATAGTCCATGCCTCTATTCTTCCTACCAAAGTGCATGACCTCACACTTCCCTACGTTGTATTCCACCTGCCACTTCTTTGCCCATTCTCCTAACCTGTCCAAATTCTTCTGTAGCCTCCCTGCCTCTTCAATACTACCTGTCTCTCCACCTATCTTTGTATCATCTGCAAACTTAGCCAGGATGCCCTCAGTTCCTTCATCTAGATCATTAATGTATAAAGTGAAAAGTTGTGGTCCCAACACTGACCCCTGCGGAACTGCACAAGTCTCTGGCCGCCATCCTGAGAAGGACACCCTTAACCCCACTCTCTGCCTCCTGCCAGACAGCCAACCTTCTATCCATGCTAGTACCTTGCCTCTAACACCATGGGCTCTTATCTTACTGAGCAGCCTCCTGTGCGGCACCTTGTCAAAGGCCTTCTGGAAGTCTAAGTAGATAACATCCATTGACTCTCCTTTGTCTAACCTACTTGTTACCTCCTCAAAGAATTCTAACAGATTTGTCAGGCATGACCTCCCCTTAATGAAACCATGCTGACTTTGCCCGATTTTACCATGCACTTCCAAGTATTCTGAAATCTCATCCTTAATAATGGACTCTAAAATCTTACCAACGACCAAGGTCAGGCTAATCGGCCTGCAATTTCCCGTCTTTTGCCTCACTCCCTTCTTAAACAGGGGGGTTACATTAACGATTTTCCAGTCCTCTGGGACCCTCCCTGACTCCAGTGATTTCTGAAAGATCACCACTAACGCCTTCACTATCTCTTCAGCTATCTCCTTCAGAACTCTGGGGTGTAATCCATCTGGTCCAGGTGATTTATCCACCTTCAGACCTTTCAGTTTACCTAGCACGTTCTCCTTGGTAATGGCTACCATTCTCACCTCTGCCCCCCGACTCTCTTGAACTTTGGGGGTGTCACCCGTGTCTTCCACTGTGAAGACTGACGCAAAGTACCTATTCAGTTCCTCCGCCATTTCTTTGTTCCCCACTACTACTTCTCCAGCGTCATTTTCCAGCGGCCCAATGTCCACTTTTGCCTCTCTCTTACCCTTTATATATCTAAAAAAACTCTTGCAATCTTCTTTTATATTACTGGCTAGTTTACCCTCATATTTAATCTTCTCCCTCCTTATTTCTTTTTTAATTGTCCTCTGTTGGTCTTTGTAGGCTTCCCAATCCCCTGTTTTCCCACTGCTCTTCGCCGCATTGTATGCTTTCTCTTTAGCTTTTATGCTGTCCCTGACTTCCCTTGTCAGCCATGGTTGCCTCGTCCTCCCTTTAGTATGCTTCTTCTTCCTAGGGATGAATTTCTGCTGTGTCTCCCAAATTACTCCCAGAAACTCCTGCCATTGCTGTTCCACTGTCTTTCCTACTAGGTTCATCTCCCAGTCAATTCTGGCCAGCTCCTCCCTCATGCCTCTGTAGTTGCCTTTATTCAAATGTAATACTGTTACACCTGATTCCAGCTTTTTCCTCTCAAATTGCAGGGTAAATTCTATCATATTATGGTCACCTCCTTCTAAGGGTTCCTTCACTTTAAGCTTCCTTATCAAATCTGCCTCATTACAATCACTAAATCCAGAATTGCCTGTTCCCTAGTGGGGCTCCACCACAAGCTGCTCCAAAAAGCCATCTCGTAGACGTTCCACAAATTCCTTTTCTTGGGATCCACTACCAACCTGATTTTCCCAGTCTACCTGTATATTGAAATCCCCCATGATCACTGTAACCTTGCCTTTCTTAGACACCTTTTCTATCTCCTGGTGTATCTTGTGCCCCACATCCTGACTACTGTTTGGAGGCCTGTACATAACTCCCATTATGGTTTTTTTACCTTTGCAGTTTCTCAACTCTACCCACACAGATTCTACATCATCTGACCCTACGTCATTTCTTGCTATCGATTTAATTTCATTTCTTACTAACAAAGCAACCCCACCCCCTCTGCCAACCTGCCTATCATTCGACAGAATGTATATCCTTGGATATTTAGCTCCCAGTCCTGATCCCCTTGCAGCCATGTCTCCGTAATGCCCACCATATCATACCTGCCAATTTCAATCTGCACCACAAGCTCAGTTACCTTATTTCGTATACTGCGTGCATTCAGATACAACACATTCAGTCATGTATTTCCCATCCCCTTTCTCATTATCATCCCTTTATCTGATGTGCTTGAAGTTAGATTCCTGGCCCTTTCCAAACACTCTGTCCTATTTTGTGTTCTGGAGACTTTAATAGCCTCTCCTGGGCTCTCCATTCTTTTCAATTTTTTCATAATTTTCCATGAAGTTGAATCCACCCCCCCACACGCTAACCTGCTGCTTTGTTTCCCATTAGTCATACCCCTTCCATTACTTTACTGATGATGGAGAGTCGACTGATGGGCAGGTAATTGGCCGGGTTGGATTAGTCCTGCTTTTTGTGTAAAGGATATACCTGGGCAATTTTCCACATAGCCGGGTAGCTGCCAGTGTTGTAGCTGTACAGGAACAGCTTGGCTAGGGGTGCGGCAAGTTCTGCAGCACAAGTCTTCAGTACTATTGCTGGAATATTGTCAGGGCCCATAGCCTTTGCAGTATTCAGTGCCTTAAGCCATTTCTTGATACCATGTGGAGTGAATCGATTGGGCTGAAGACTGGGATCTGTGATGCTGGGGACCTCCGGAGGAGGCTGAGATGGATCATCCACTCAGCATTTCTAGCTAAAAAGTGTGGCAAATTCTTTCAGCCTTATATTTTGCACTGATGTGCTGGGTTCCCCATCTTGAGAATGGGAATATTTGTGGAGCCTCCTCCTCTTGTGAGTTGTTTAATCGTCCACTACAATTCATGACTGGATGTGGCAGGTCTGCAAAGCTTAGATCTGATCCATTGGTTGTGGGATCGCTTAGCTCTGTCTATCACTTCCTGCTTATTCTATTTGGCATGCAAGCAATCCTGTGTTATAGCTTCACTAGGTTGACACCTCATTTTTAGGCTTGCCCTTCTGCACTCTCCATCCCCTGGCTTGATGGTAATGGTAAAGGTGGGATATGCCGGGCTTTGAGGTTACAGGTTGCGGTGGAGTACGATTCTGCTGCTGCTGATGGCCCACAGCACCTCATGGTTGCCCAGTCTTGAGTGGCTAGATCTGTTTGAAATCCATCCCATTTAGCATGGTGGTGGTGCCACACAACATGATAAAGCGCATCCTCAATGTGAAGGAGGGTCTTCGTCTCCCCAATGATTGTGCAGTGGTCACTCTTATCTATACTGTCATGGACAGATACATCTGCGGAAGGCAGGTTGTTGAGGATAAGATCAGGTATGTTTTTCCCTCACCACCTGCCACACACCCAGTCTAGCAGCTATGTCCTTTAGGCTTCAGCCAGCTTGGTATGTAGTGGTGCCACCGGGCCATTCTTGGTGATGGACATTGAAGACTGCCAGAGTACATTCTGCACCCTTGCCACCCTCAGTGATTCCTCCAAGTGGTGTTCAACATGGAGGAGCACTGATTCATCAGCTGAGGGCAGTGGAGGGCAACGGCACATGGTAATCAGCAGGAAGTTTCGTTGCCCATGTTTGACCTGATTCCATGACACTTCATGGGTCTGGAGTGAATGTTGTGGACTCCCAGGGCAACACCCTCCTGACTGTATACCACTGTCTCACCACCTCTGTCCTGCCAGTGGGACAGGACATGCCCAGGGATGGTGATGGTGGTGTCTGGGATATTATCTGTCAAATACAATTCCGTGAGGATGACTATGTCGGGCTGTTGCTTGACTAGTGTGTGAAGCAGCTCTCTCAATTTTGGCACAAGCCCCCAGATATTCGTAAAGAGGACTTTGCAGGATTGATAGGGCCGACTTGGCCATTTTCGTTTCCAGTGCCTAGGTTGATGCTGAGTGGTCTGTCTGGTTCCATTCCTTTTAGGCTTTTTAGTGTTTGATACAAATGAGTGGCTTGGTAGGCCATTTAAGAGTCAACACACGTAGGCCAGACTAGGTGAGCACAGCAGATTTCCTACCCTAAAGGGCATTATTAAACTAGGTGGGTTTTTACGACAATCATTACAATGGCTTCAAAGAACAAAGAACAAAGAAAAGTACAGCACTGGAACAGGCCCTTTGGCCCTCCAAGCCTGCGTCAATCATATTGCCCATCAACTAAAAAGTTTGCACTTCCGGAGTCCATATCCCTCTATTTCCATCCTATTCATGTATTTGTCAAGCTGCCTCTTAAACACCACTATTGTACTGCTTCCACCACCTCCTCTGGCAGTGAATTCCAGACACTCACTACCCTCTGCGTAAAAAACTTGCCCCGCACATCTCCTCTATAGTTTTCTCCTCTCATCTTAAATCTATGTCCCCTAGTAATTGACTCTTCCACCCTGAGAAAAAGCTTCTGACTATCCACTCTGTCCATGCCACTCATAATATTGTGAACTTCTATCAAGTTGCCCCTCAATCTCCATCGCTCTAGTGAGAACAATCCGAGTTTCTCCAACATCTCCTCATAGATAAAATCATGCTGATTAGACTTTTATTTAATTCCAGATTTTCATTGAATTCAAATTTCACCATCTGCTGTGGTGGGGTTTGAACACAGGTCCCCTGAGCATTGCCCTGGGTCTCTGGATTACTAGTTCAGTGACAATACCATCACCTCCCCTGGGAATGGGTCAGCGAGAGGAACAATAGATCAACAAGAGACGAATGGGCCATGGAGATGGGGAATAGACCAGCAAGAGATTTGTGCTGGAGCCTCTTAATATTAGACCTGCCCCTTAGGAATACTTGGTTTTTGCTGTTTCATGAATGGACCCAGCTTCTCAGGACAGGTGAAGGTTGGATTTTGGTTTGACGGCAGTACCTGTCTGCAACTGCAGTCTGTGTGGATTTCCAAGCCAAAGAAAGTGCATTGCACTTGCTGTCACCTTCAGATGGCTGTCTTCCAATAACATCCCCAGAGTCCCCGAGTTGCTATTCGATTATACTACCGTATTTACAAGATCCATGGCCAAGTCATGTTCAATTGAGAAAACTGCTTATCCATTAACTCTGAGAAAATGTCATTGTCCTTTAACTTTAATTCTGCCCTCTCCCCACAGATGCTGCCTGACCTGCTGAGTGTTTTCAGCAGTTTCTGTTTTTATTTTAGATTTCACACGGCCGCACTCAACTCTCCCTCACCACAACTTCTCTGGATATCCAGTGCTGGATAAGCACAAATTCCCTCCAACTAAATATTGGGAAAATTGAACCCATTGTCTTCAGCCCCTGCCACAAACTATGTTTTCCAGTCTCCATCTCTCTCCCTGGCAACTCTCCACGGCTGAACTAGTCTTTTTGTTATATTAACGTCATGTTTGACCTGGGGATGAACTTCCAACTACAAATCTACATCATCATCTTGCACATGAACAGGGGAGAGACCTCATCCTGAGTGAGACACAGCCAGAATGATTCTTAACTGCTCTCTGAAATGGGCTTGTATGCCATTCAGTATCACAATCGCTAGAAAGCCTAAAAGAAATGAAACCGGCTGGACCACCCAGCATCGAATTAGGCACCAGAAACAGCACTGGCACAATCAGCCCTGTCGACCCTACAAAATCCTCTTTACTATTCAAGGCTGAGATGAACAGATTTTTATTCAGTAAGGGAACCAAGGGTTATGGGGAAAAGGCAGGGAAGTGTGCATGCACACGAACAGGGGAGAGAGCTCATCCTGAGTGAGACACAGCCAGAGTGAGTGTGGGTATTGGCAATTTGGTGCACAGTGCGAATTCGATGAATAGGGGAAGAGGTGCTCTTCGCATTTTTTCTTTGCTATCCAACTTCTCAAATCTTCAGATAGTGGTCTTGCCCCACTGTAGCAGTAAAGGCTACAAGGGAAATGAATAACTGGTAAGTAGTGGATAAGGTCAGGAAAATACTTACTATTTTTATCGTTTATAGTATAAGGTCTTTTGGTGGTTTATTGTTTGTATATTCTGTAGTAACGAGGATCAGGAAAGAAGGCCCCTAGAGTAATTGATTTAAAAAGTTTAATTTAAAGGGATAAGTCATGGCAGAAGAGCTTAAAGCCATGGTGTGCTCCATGTGGGAAGCCGGGAACATTTCCAGTGCCCAGGACCAGCATGTGTGCAGGAAGTGTGTCCAGCTGCAGCTCCTGGAAGCTCGGGTTTCAGAGCTGGAATGGTGGCTAGGGACACTGTGGAGATTCCGCGGGTCTGAGAGCATCGTGGATAGCACATTTAGAGAGGTAGTCACACCACAGCTGTAGGGACTTGAGGAAGGAAGGGAATGGGTGACCACCAGGCAGTCCAAGAGAAACAGGCATCCCCCGGGGTCCCGCTCGCAAATCAGTATTCCATTTTGGAGGCTGATGAGGGCACTGTTTCCTCCAGGGAAGACAGACAGAGCCAAGCTTCTGGCACCACAAGCAACCTGTCTGTACAGGAGGGGAGGAAGAGAGGAAGAGCAATAGTAATCAGGGATTCTTGTCAGGGGAACAGATAGGTGCTACTGTGGCCGTCAATGTGATTCCAGGATGGTGTGTTGCCTCCCTGGTGCCAGGGTCTGGGATGTCACTGAACGGCTGCAGGGCATCCTGAAGGGGGAGGATGATAAAGCAGAGGCCATGGTACATGTTGGTACCAAGGATTTGGGTAGAAAGAAGGGTGAGGTCTTGCAGCAAGAATTCAGGGAGTTAGGCAGTAGACTAAAAAGCAAGACCTCTCGGGTTGTAATCGCTAGATTACTCCCAGTGCCACGTGCTAGCGAGCACAGAAATAGGAGAATAGCCCAGATGAATACGTGGCTTAAGAGTTGGTGCAGGAGGGACGGTTTTAGATTCATGGATCACTGAGACCGTTTCTGGGGAAGGTAGGACCTGTACAAGTGGGATGGTCTTCATCTGAACCAGAGTGGGACTAGCATCCTTGCAGGCAGGTTTGCCTGTGCTGTTGGGAGGAGTTTAAACAAACTTGGCAGGGGGAGGGGGCACAGAATGTTAGCAGAACAGGGACACATCATAATATAGTAAAACAGTCAGGGAGTACAGCTCCCTGTTTCAAGGGAGTAAGGCAAGGCTGGATGGCCTCTACTTTAATGCCAGGAGTATTGCAGGTAAAACGAATGAGTTCACGTGGCGTTGTGATATAGTAGCCATCACTGAGATGTGGTTGAGGAAGGGGCAAGATTGGCAGTTCAACATTCCAGGATATAGAATCTTCAGGCGAGAGAGGGGAGGGGGTAAAAGAGGAGGAGGCATTGGATTATCAGTTAAGGAGTCAGTTACTGCAGTAAGGAGAGATGATATCTTGGAGGGGGCATCGAATGAAACTTTGTGGGTAGAGCTTAGGAATTAAAAAAAGGACAGCCACATTGTTAGGTGTTTATTATAGACCCCCAGATAGTCAGTGGGATATTGAGGAGCAAACATGTGTACAATTTGCAGAGGTGTGTAAAAACAATAACAATATAGTAATTATATTAGGTGATTTCAACTTTCCCAACATTAATTGGGATAGACAAAATGTTAAGGGCTTGGATGGAGTGGATTTCTTGAAATGTGCACAGGAGAACTTTTTGGTCAATATGTAGAGGGTCCAACAAGGGACGGCGCAGTGCTGGACTGAATTCTGGGGAATGAAGCCAGACACGTGGCTGAGGTGGTGGTGGGGGAGCATTTTAGTGATAGCGACCACAACATGGTACAATTTAAGCTTGTTATGGACAAAGAAATAGATAAGTTGCAAAAAAATGTTTTGGATTGGGGGAGAGCGGATTTTAGTAAAATAAGGCAGGATCTGGCCAAGGTAGATTGGGAACAGCTACTTGTGGGGAAAACCACAGAGGAGCAGTGAGGGGCGTTCAAAAAGGAAATGGGGAGGGTACAGGCTCAACATGTTCCCTCTATGGTGATAGGAAGGAGCAACAAGCCCAGAGAACCATGGATGGCCAGGGATATTCAGGATACGATGAGAAGGAAAAGAGAGGCTTTTAGCAGGTACATGGGAAGCAAATCAGCGGAGGTATTAGTGGAGTTCAGACAGTGCAGGGTGGAGCTTAAGAAAGCAATTAGGAGAGCAAAGAGGGGATATGAGAAAGTTCTGGCTGGTAAAAGTAGGGAAAATCCCAAGATGAATATCATATATATATAATAAATATAAGTATATCAATGGGAAGAGGATAACCAGGGAAAGAGTAGGGCCCATAAGGGACCAAGGGGGTAATCTATGGGTGGAGCCAGAGGCCATCGCTAGAGTGTTGAATGATACTTCACATCCGTCTTCATGCAAGAGAATAATGATGAAGGTATCGAACTCAGGGACAGAGACTGCGAGGTTCTGGAGCAAATTGATATAGGGAGTGACAAGGTATTGGAGGTGTTGGCAGGCTTAAAAGTGGACAAATCTCCAGGTCTGGATGATTTGTGTCCCAGACTGCTGAGGGAGGCAAGGGAGGAGATTGCAGGGGCTCTGACCCAAATTTTTAATTACTCTCTGGCCACGGGGGAGGTGCCAGAGGACTGGAGAACAGCTAATGTGGTTCCGCTATTTAAGAAGAGTCGTAGAGATAAGCCAGGGAACTACAGGCCAGTGAGTCTCATGTCAGTGGTAGGGAAACTACTGGAGAAAATTCTGAAGGAGAGAATCTATCTCCACTTGGAGAGGCAAGGTTTGATCAAGGATAGTCAGCATGGCTTTGTCAGAGGGAGGTCATGCCTAACAAATTTGACTGAATTTTTTGAGGAGGTGACCAGGTGTGTAGATGAGGGTAGTGCAGTTGATGTAGTTTATATAGGTTTCAGCAAAGCCTTTGACAAGGTCCCACATGGGAGACTTATAAAGAAGGCAAATGCACATGGGATACAGGGTAATTTGATAAGATGGATTCAAAATTGGCTTAGTTGTAGGAGACAGAGGGTGATGACAGAAGGATGCTTTAGTGACTGGAAGCCAGTGTCCAGTGGCGTACCACAGGGATCTGTGCTGGGTCCCCTATTATTTGTCATTTATATAAACAACATAATGACTATGTGGGGGTTAGGATTAGTAAGTTTGCGGATGACACAAAGATTGGCCGGGTGGTTAACAGTGAGGTTGAGTGTCTTGGGCTACAGGAAGATATAGACAGGATGGTCAAATGGGCAGATAAGTGGCAGATAGAATTTAACCCTGAAAAGTGTGAGGTGATACACTTTGGAAGGAGTAATTTGACAAGGCAGTATTCAATGAACAGCATGACACTAGGAAGTTCTGAGGAACAAAGGGACCTTGGCTTATGTATCCATAGATCTCTGAAGGCAGAGGGGCATGTTAGTGGGGTGGTGAAAAAGGCATATGGGACACTTGCCTTACTCAATCGAGGCATAGATTACAAAAGTAGGGAGGTCATGTTGGAGTTGTATAGAACCTTGGTGAGGCCACAGCTGGAGTACTGTGTGCAGTTCTGGTCGCCACATTATAGGAAGGATGTGATTGCACTGGAGGGGATGCAGAGGAGATTCACCAGGGATGAAACATTTAAGTTATGAAGAGAGGTTGGATAGACTTGGGTTGTTTTCGTTGGAGTAGAGAAGACTGAGGGGCAACTTGATCGAGGTGTACAAGATTATGAGGGGCATGGACAGGGTGGATAGGGAGCAGCTGTTCCCCTTAGTTGAAGGATCAGTTTTGAGGGGACACAAGTTTAAGGTGAGGGGCAGGAGGTTTAGGGGGATGTGAAGAAAAACTTTTTTACCCAGGGAGTGGTGATGGTCTGGAATGCACTGCCTGGGAGGGTGGTGGAGGTGGGTTGCCTCACATCCTTTAAAAAGTACCTGGATGAGCACTTGGCACGTCATAACATTCAAGGCTATGGGCCAAGTGCTGGTAAATGGGATTAGGTAGGTAGGTCAGGTGTTTCTCACGTGTTGGTGCAGACTTGATGGGCCAAAGGGCCTCTTCTGCACTGTGAGATTCTGTGATTCTGTGATCATTAAGGTCATCTATTTTCAGGTCTGTTACATCACCTGACCTCACCCTGTCTCAGCTGATCTGCTGCTGAAACCCTCACCCATGCCTTTGTTTCCTCGACTTGACTGTAGTAACACACTTCTGAATGGCCTCCCACATTCTACCATCTGCAAACTTGAAGTCATCCAAAACTCTGCTGCTTGTGTCCTAACTCACACCAAGTTCCGTCACTACATGGGGCCCAGTTAAGAAATGTCTCAATTTTAAAGTTCTCACCCTTGCTTTCAATCCCTCCATGGTCTCACTTCCCACATCGCTGTCATCTCCTGCAGTCCTACAGCCCTCTGAGATATCAGCTGTCCGCTAATTCTGGTCTCTTGAGAATCCCGGATTTTAAATGGTCCACCACTGGTGGCTGTGCCTTTAGCTGCCATTGGCATCTAAGAGAGATGATGGGAATGTAGCGTCAGCGTGATGGTGAGGTCAGATGAGATTATCTGCTGCACTTCTTTTGATGGCTGAACAAGCCAATTCTGGAAAGGCAAAATCTGTCATAAATGTTACATATGAGGTTATCCCTTGTCAGTGGTGCGAGGTGATCTCTGCTGATGCCTTGGTTGCAGGACTCATGTCTGCTTTGGAGCTTCTGAAACCACGTCTTCATGGTGGTGAATTCCTGCCCTCAGCTGGTGTTTCCATTTGCATCAGTTGTCAGTTAGAGTTTCCCACTTGACATGATTGATGTTGCGAGCTCTGGTGTCTCTTTTGACAGCCTCCTGAAATCAGAGCTTTGGGCACCCTGGTGGTCTTTGGGCTATGTCCCCATGTAGTTTATCCTTGGGGATGTGGTCATCTTCCATCCTGCGCCCATTCCCAAGCCAGAGAACCCACCTTTGCTTGATTAGCTCTAATATGCTTGGCATGTTTGCCCTAGAAAGGATTGCTACATTGGTGAATTAGTCTTTCCATGGGATGCTGAATGTGCATCGTAGATACTGGAGATGGAAGTTACTGAGCCGTTTTTCTTGGTAAGTGTGGCTTTTTAAAAATGTATTTGTTCATGGGATGTGAGTGTCACTGGCTAGACCAGCATTTATTGCCCATCTCTAATTGCCCTTAAGAAGGTGGTGGTGAGCTGTCTTCTTGAACTGCTACAGTCCATGTGGTGTAGCTGCACCCACAGTGATGGTAGGAAGGGAGTTCCAAGATTTTGACTTGGAAATTGATTGTCCAGACTTGACTGCCATACAGCAATAAGCTGGGGATATAGACCTTGTAGATAAGCATCTCAGTTTGTTGTTTTTTTCACGCCTGTTTTGTTAGTTGGCCAAAGTTGGTGGCTGCCTTTCCAGTACATAAAGAGACACATTTTCTGTCACTGTGGATCCAAGGTAGCAGGATTTGCTGACTGCTTCCAGTGATGCATTGTTGAGTCTGATCACAGGCGGAGGCACAACACCCTATCCAATAGTTACTGCTTTCTTGACACTGGTGGTGAGGGAGAACATGACATGGCATGGGAAAGTTGATCCATGAGCCTTTGGAATGGGTCTTCTGTCTGGGCAACTGGTCCGACACCATCAGCATACAGAACTTCGATCAAGACAAAAATGCAATATGTCCTGGTTTTCATTCTTGATAGGTTGCAGAGTTTCTCATCTAAGCTCTGGATATCTTTCCCTTAACCTCACGACCTCCCTTTATTTCTCTGCTCCTATGAGACATTGCAGAACCTCTCTCTTTGATCAAGCTTTTTGCCATTTGACCTAATATCCCATATAGCTCAGTATCTACTTTTGCTTGATAATGCTCCTGTGAAGCGCCTTGGGACATTTTCCTACATTAAAGTTACTCTGTAAATATAAATTGTTGTTGCTGGTGCAACCATCCCTAAGCCTCAATCTTCTTGAAAAGCCTTATGTGAAATTTATCAAAAGTTTTCTGAAATATCAAATAAATCAAACCCATTGCATTGCCCTCAAATTAACTGAGTTACCTCATCAGTAAATTCCAATCAGATTTGTGAATCACAAATACTTTGTGAATTACTCACTTAAAAATGCAGATAGTAATTTTTGGTTGCAGAAGCAAAAGGTCGATTTGTTGTAAATTTCAGAATACATAATCTCCACGATTGCTTGAGTGAGTGATGGGAAAGATGTGGCTGGTGAGTCAGTGCTGCAGATCAGTTTGTATGATACGCTGATTGAATCATATTGACCCTGTTTATATATGTATTTATTTTGTTACTGCTGTATGAGTGCTGCTAATTATATTGTGAGATGTAATCACATGAATTTTTTTGTGATCACACAACTTCAAATGAACTCACTAGTCAAAAGCAGGGAATAGAAACATTATCATGCAAATTTTGTTTAAAAACAGGAGACTGCAAATATGTTCAAGTCAATGATCAGAGAGCCAGTGCAGACTCGATGGGCCGAATGGCCATTTTCTGCATGTAAAGATTCAGTGATTTGGAGGTATTTCACCACAGAATCTGTACATTGGAGAGAAAGGAGATTGCTATTATTGTGCATTATTAACAATTATGGTTCAAAGAAAGAAAGAATTTCTGAAGATTTTAAAAAGAGTAATTAACTATTTATAGTATTTGGAAATGTTTTCAATGTT
The DNA here is from genome assembly GCF_017639515.1 of Carcharodon carcharias. NCBI lineage: Eukaryota > Metazoa > Chordata > Chondrichthyes > Lamniformes > Lamnidae > Carcharodon > Carcharodon carcharias. The sequence continues at coordinate 10,287,759 of NC_054471.1, forward strand.
TCTTGTAAAATAAACTAATACTTTTTAATTGTTATAACCCAAAACGCTGGTTCACAAGTTTGCCATTTCTGAAGTGAATGCTGTAAATAAACAGGGGCTGGGTTGCTGTATTTATGCTGTAAATTTATGCTGTAAATAAACACAGACTAGGGTTATGAAACGAGGTAAAGGCAGAAAGGTTACAGCATCTGGATCATACAGAACAGGGGCTTCTGAACTAAAAGAAGATAATGGGACAAGGTTCATTCATAAACTCAGCCTCTTGATGTGATGGATTTAATCAGCTGCTGCTCTGCCTGATCAGTTATGTGCACTATGGTTCACAATCCTAGTCAAAGTGTTCTTCAAGATCCGCTCTCTGGAGTGTATGCAGTTTACAGTAAAGGCACTGGCTATTAGGCCCAATCCGTCTATGCCAGAGTTTGTGTCTCACATGAGCCTCCACCCACCCTACCTCATCAAACCCTATCTGCAGATTCTTCTACTTCTTTCTCCCTTGTGTACTTATCCAGGTTCCTGTTAAATGCATCTATGTAATTCACTTCAGCCATTCCATGTGGGAGCATGTTTCACACTCTTACCACACAAAGTTTCTCTTAGGTTCCCAATTGGATTTATCAATGCTTTCTTTGTTTTGCATGCCCCCACATGCAGAAATGTTTTCTCTGTGGGTAAATGCCAAGCAGAATGTCAGGCATTCTTCAGCAGGAAGAGAGGGGAACAAATTGAAGTGTTAGGTACAAATAGTTGGGGTAAATAATTATCTTTTGTTAAGGAATTTGCTGTTGCAGTTAAGAGGCTGGGATAACCCCGCCTCTGAAAAAATTTCCCTTGGCTTTTGTTGGAGTGAAGAAAGGACATGGAATAGCACTGAAATTCAGCTTAGTTAATACCCATAGCATGGAAGGCCAAGAATGGCAGGCTGCCAAGAGAAATGGCCACAATTGACTCCCAGGAAATACCACAATGGTAGAGTGGATCTGAAATCAACAGAAAAGCACTGGCACCCCAACGCTGACCCCTACCCCATCCCAACACCTACTCCCTAAGCACCAACACGTACACCCATCCAGACCCAGAAGAACCAGCATTGTGGGATGTCAGTTTTCTTCCTCATCAACAACAACAACTTGCATTTTACAGCCTGTTTAATGTAGATAAAGAACTTCAGTTATGTGGATCTCAATGGGCAGAATCAAGGGACACATGCAGCATAAAAACCCAATACATCATAACTGCCTCAAGAAACAGATGTCCCTGATTCTGACATCCCTCAAAGACAATGGACAATGCTCAACCAAATCCACACAGGGCATGGACAATTTGACCACTTGTTCCACTAGTGGAAGATGAGGGATGAGCTAAGATGTGATTGTGAGTTTCATGGAACACATCACATCAACCCGCCCACTAAGATCTGTTGCAGGAGGCAGCTCATTTCTCCACTCCACATCTTAGGAGGCCATTGAATTTATAGGCAAACTGAACATCCCACAATCAAATTTTCCTGCCATATGGAAGTAGCAGTAGTTCTGAGAAGAGATTGGAGAAGTTGCGATTGTTCTCCTCTAGAGGAGAGAAGGTAATGTGGTACATTCATTTTTCCAACATGTTGTTACCTGTAAGCAGCACAGAGCATTTGTTGAGAAGCAGCAGACTGATTATAAAAGAATATCGCACGCTGTCTACTGTACAGACAAGATTTTCCCGGTTGGTTCGTCTTGATTTGGGAGCTCCAGGCGTTACTGCTTCAGCGAAACTCAATAACTGTGCCCCTACAAACGGCAACAAGATAGAGTCAGTCTATGAAGGGAGAACCAACTCTTAACTAACCTGATCATTTTTTTTGTTAATTTTCTTCCCAACAACAACAGCAGTAACAGCTTGCAGTGCAGTCTACTTAATGTAGTAAAATGTCCCAAGGTGCTTCACAAAAGATGCACTAACGGTGGGGTGAGAGATGAGGGAGGCAGCATTACTGGCCTGCACTTGTACAGGGTTCAGGCCCAGTGTAATTGGCCAGGGTTTTCCCCTCGGCGATTTGGGGGCGGGGCCCGCTCTAGGGATGACATCGGGAGGAATCCCGGACAGCGAAATCAGCTGTCTGCCCGCCGACCTGTCAATGGCCAATTGAGGCTATTGACAGGCTCAGTAAGGTAATTAAAGACCTGCCTGTCCAAGCTTAAGGCTGGCGGGTAGGCCAGGAGCTCCAGCGGGCTCCGGATTATTCATGAAACCTCATCCACTGGTGGGATGAAGCTTCATGTCTGTTTTTTAAAAATTTAATAACTTTTGTGTGTTTATTATTAACATGTCCCATCTCGTGTGACATTGTCACATGACGGGGACATGTTAATAATTTTAATATTTATCTATTACTAATAATAATAGTCTCTTACTAATCTCCCTGAGACAGGACTTTGCCTCAGGGAGCAGTGTGCTCTTTCATGTGCATGTGTGAAAGAGCGCACTTTGACAGATAGGGATTCCCTCCCCACACCCCCCACACCCCCCGCCCCTCCCCCCCAACACCCGCACAGCGCTTCCCGTCAGGCAGGCCGCTGGGTGGGCCTTAATTGGCCCGCCCACTCAGAATGGCGGCCGGCCCCGTTTCAGTGGTGGGGGTGGGCTGTCCGCCCACTGCCGAGCCTGTGGGGCCCACCCGCCATCCGAGGGCTAAATTCTGCCCAATATTGCCAAGAGATGTAATCCTGGCTGGTGGGCCAGGTTAGAGGTGCCCTTAAGGATCTGGGGGTGGTGGGGAGCAGGCAGAGGAATATACAGATTAAGCGGTAGGATTTATTCTTAGAAACCCTGCACCCTTTGCTGGCAAGAAGGGGAAAAGCAGAACAGCTGCCATCTCACTACCTGCACATCAAACCCATCGCTCCCCTAGTGCCAGCTTCAAAAATCTGCTGGTTAGGTGCAGAGTAAAGCTCCCTCTACACTACCCTGGTAACTACAACAAAACTACTTGCATTTATATAGCACCTTTAACATAGTAAAGTACTATAAGACCTAATTTGACACCATGAGTGATTTATGACTAGCTTGATCAAAGAGGCAAGTTTTAAGGAGTGTCTTAAAGGAAGAAAGAGAAGCAGAGAGGTTTAGGGAGGGAATTCCTGAGGTTAGGGACCCAGCAGTTAAAGGCATGGCAGCCAATGTGGAGCAATTAAAACTGAGGATATGCAACAGATCAGAATTAAAGGAGCACCCAGATTTCAGAAGGTAGAAAGTCTGGAGGAGGTTACAGAGCTAGAGATGAGCAAGACCATGGAGGTACTAACTAATGTGGCTTAGTTAGCACGTGGGTGACATTCAAAGAGCCCAGCCTATGACACCATTTTATCTATTTCCCACACCTGCCACCCTATAGCATCACAGAGTGAGATAGCTGACTTAATATCAATTAATGCCAAAATTAGTGAGTTCTCCACTGGTGGCCCAGTTCTACTAAGAACTGAGTTGAGACTGCCAAACTCATTTAACATAAGAACATTCTAGCCAGAGGATAGAACAGATGTAGCCCAGGCTGAGTTTGAAGCAAGATCCCAAAGTCTCTAACTCCCTGCATCATTGGCTATGCATTTAATAGGGTGGCTGTAGCATGACCTTAATGATCCCTCTTCTTGGTGGAAACATTGAACTTTATTTACAAGACAGCAGGTAGCAACTACATGTACGCTTCTAACTCTATAACTAAAGGAGAACTCCCCTCCTAGAGGTGTCCCACGCTACAAACTGATTGGTTTACACAGATCATGTGATCTTACAACACAGGATTATTCTTAAAGCTACAGTCCTATATTTATCAGAACTATAATTACTACAACCCCTATGTCTTGACAAATCATATTAATGTGATAATTACAGTTTGTTAAATCCAGGTATTGTCTAATGAGCTTTCGAGTAATAAAATGATTGTCATTCAATAACTACAAGGAAAGTGATCAAAAACTTTGTAGCCATAATGGAGGAAGAGTCATGGTGAGACAGGGGCAAATGAAGGAATTATGCACCCATAACACAATAATGAAATTAAGTTAGTGATAAATCAGAAGAGGGAGGTTCAGTGCTTTATAAAGTTACATAAAAACCAAAGTTAAAAAGGATCAAATGGTATGAGAATTTTAGTGATAATTCCACACTTACAATGAAGTTATGATGAATAATGCAACGAAAAACATACTCTGTTATCCTCAACTATTACACACACAGACGCACATATAGAAACACATGCACAGCCACACAGATAGGTACAGACCCACAGACACACACATGTATATACTGGAGAACCTGGATTCCATGTTACCTTTTGAAATAAAGTTTTGAGTTGATGGAACCAATTTGTCCCAGGATACAAGATTCCCAGTTTGCATGTCCACAAAATATCCAAAGACAGTCGTACTTCCAGAAGGAAACTGAACCGCTGAAAAAGTTAAAGACAATAGAATCACTCAAGGACACTAATATTTCATACAGCTGAATCTGCGGTGGTCATAATCCTTGATGCAACAACAGAATGTCCTGAGGCCCCCTCATCCCACCCAACCTACTGTACTCCAGAGAATTCAATATTTTGGGTAGACAGACTGGGGCATTGTTCAATATCTCGTCTGAAATACAGCACCTTTGGCACTGCGGCCTTCCTCAGTACCTCCCCTCTGATAGTGCATCACTCCCCAGGTACTGACCCTTCGACAGTGCATCGCTCCCCAGGTAGTGACCCTTTGACAGTGCAGCGTTCCCTCAGTACTGACCCTCTGACAGTGCAGCAGTCCCTCAGACCTGATCCTCCAACAGTGCGGCACTCCTTCAGTATTAACCCTATGATATTACAGCGCTCCCTAGGTTATGACCCCCCGCAAATGTGCCACTTCCTGAGTGCTGACACTCAACACTGCAAAGCTCCCTTTGTACGGACTCTCTGACAGTGCAGTGCTCCCCCAGTACTGACCCTTTGACAATGCAGCACTCCCTCAGTCCTACTCCTCTGACAATACAGCACTCCCTCAGTACTGTTCCTCTGACAGTGCAGCACTTCCTCAGTACCAACGTTCTGACACTGCTGCACTCCCTCCTCAGTACTGATCCTCTGACATGGCAGTGCTTTCTCATTAGTGACCCTCTGATGGTACAGCGCTCCCTCAGTACTGAAGTTCCTACAGTGCAGCATTCCCTCAGTACTGACCCTCTGACAGTGCATCAACCTCTCTCAATACGCCATTATAGAGACATGGCTGCAGGCTGTCAGAAAGGCACGGCGATAATCATGGAAGATTTTAATCTATATATAAGCTGGAAAAGTCAGATGGGCAAAGGTAGCCTAGATGAGAAGTTCATGGAATGTGTCCGGGTTAGTTTCTTAGAACAGCACGTTCTGGAACCAACCAGAGAGCAGGCTGTACTAGACCTGGTGTTGTGCAACGAGACAGGATTAATTAATGACCTCATAGTGAAGAAGCCCCTAGGTAGCAGTGACCATAATATGATTGAATTTTACATTCAGTTTGAGGGAGAGAGGTGTGAGTACGAGGTTGTTTTTAAACTTAAATAAGAGCATGAAAGTAGAGCTAGCTAAAGTGAGTTGGCAAGCTAGGGATGTCAAAAGAGATGCAGTGGCTAATATTTAGAGGATATTTCAGAAAGCCAGACAGAAATATAAAAACAAGCAGTATGAGTTAGCATAAGTATTTAAAAAGGAAAAGAATTAACAAATTGGATGTTGGTCCTATAGAAATGAGTCTAGAGAATTAATAATGGAAAACAAGCAAATGGTAGATGAATTGAACAGGTATTTTGTATCAGTTTTCACGATAGCAGATACATGTAACATCCCAGAAGCAGCTATAAATCGGGAAATGGTAGGTAGGAAGGAACTCAGGAAAATTAAAATCATCAGAGAAATGGTACTGAGTAAATTGTTGAAGCTGCGGGCTGACAAGTGCCAGGGTCCTGATAGACTTCACCCTAGGATCTTAAAAGAAATGGCTACTGAGATAGTTGATGCATTGGTTTTAATTTTCCAAAACTTCCTAGATTCAGGGAAGGTTCCATTAGATTGGAAGATAGCAAATATAACTCCATTATTCAGAAATGGAAGGAGACAGAAAGCACAAAACTACAGGCTAGTTAGCCTATCATCTGTTATAGGGAAAATGTTTGAAACTATTATTAAAGAAGGTATAGCAGGGCACTTGGATAAGTTCAAGGTCATCAGGCAGAGTTTACATGGTTTTGTGAAGGGAAAATTATGTTTAAACAACTTATTGGAGTCCCAGAAGGCATTAATTAAATAAGGTGCCACATCAAATGTTATTGCGGAAAATTAAAGATCATGGTATAGGGGGTAACATAGCAGCCGCTTCATTGGCACCATATCCACAAACATTCACTACCTTGACCACTGACGCACAGTAGCAGCAGTGTGTACCATCTACAAGATGCACTGCAGGAACTCTCTGAGGCTCCTTAGACAGCACCTTCCAAACCCAGGACCACTACCATCTCGAAAGACAAGGGCAGCAGATAGCCGGGAACACCACAACCTGGGAGTTCCCCTCCAAGTCACTCATCAACATCAACCTGACTTAGAGGTATATCGCCGTTCCTTCCCTGTTGCTGGGTCAAAATCCTGGAACTCCCTTCCTAACAGCACTGTGGGTGTACTTACACCATATGGACTGCAACAGTTCAAGAAGGCAGCACACCACCACCTTCTCAAGGGCAACTAGGGATGGGCAACAAATGCTGGCCCAGCCAGCGAAGCCCACATCCCATGAATGAATAAAAAAATATATATATTAGCATGAATAGAAGATTGGTTGACTAACAGGAAGCAGAGAGTAGGCATAAGTTGGTCTTTTTCAAGTTGGCAAAATGTAACAAGTAATGTGCCATAAGGGTCAGTGCTGGGACCTCAACTGTTTACAATTTGTATAAGTGACTTAGATAAAGGGATGGATGGCATGGTTGCCAAATTTGCTGATGACACAAAGATAGGTAGGAAAGTAAGTTGTGAAGAGGACATAACGAGGCTACAAAAATATATCGATAGGATAAGTCAGTGGGCAAGGATTTGGCAAATGGAGTATAGCGTGGAAAAATGTGAAATTGTCCATTTTAGTAGGAAGAATAAAAGAGAAGCGTATTATCTAAATGTTGAGAGATTGCAGAGCTCTGAGATGCAGAGGGATCTGGGTGTCTTAGTGCATGAATCACAACAGGCTAGCATGCAGGTACAGCAAGTAATTAGGAAAACTAATAGAATGTGATCATTTATTGCGAGGGGAATTGAACACAAAAATAGAGAAGTTATGTTTCAGTTATACAGAGCACTAGTAAGGCACATCTGGAGTACTGTGTCACCTTATTTAAGGAAGGGTGTAAATGCATTGGAAGTAGTTCAGGGAAGGTTTAGCAGACAAATTTCTGGAATGGGCGGGTTGTCTTATGAGGAAAGGTTGGACAGCTAGGTTTGTATCCATTGGAGCTTAGAAGAGTGAGAGACGATTTGATTGAAACATATAAAATCCTGAGAGGTCTTGACAGGGTGGATGTGGAGAGGATATTTCCACTGGTGGGAGAATCTAGAATGAGGAATCACTGTTTAAAAATAAGGGGTTGCCCATTTAAATCAGAGATGAGGCAAATTTCGATCTCTCAGAGGGTCGTGATCTTTGGAACTGTCTTCCTGAAAAGATGGTGGAAGAAGAGTCTTTGAATATTTTTGAGGCAGAGGTGTTTAGATTCTTGGGTAAGCAAGGAGGTTATAAGCTATCAGGGGTAGTCGGGATACAGGTTTGAGGTTACGATCAGATCAGCCATGATCCTATTAAGTGGCAGAGCAGGCTCGAGGGGCTGAATAGCATACTTCTACTTCTTGTTCGTGTGTTTGTAATGCTGCCCCTCTGACAGTGCAGCACTCCCTCAGTACTTCCCCTCTGACAATGCAGTGCTCCCTCAGTACTGACCCTCTGACAGTGCAGTGCTCCCTCAGTACTAACACCCTGACGGTGCAGTAATCCCTCAGTACTGACCCTCTGACAGTGCAGCACTCTCTCAGTACTGATCCTCTGAGATTGCAGTGCTCCCTCAATACTGACCCTCCGACAGTGCAGCACTCCTTCAGTACTGACTATTCAACAGTGCAGCACTCCCTCAGTACTGACATTCCGACAGTGCAGCACTCCCTCAGTACTGACGTTCCGACAGTGCAGCACTCCCTCAGTATTGACCCTCTGACAGATCAGCACTCTTTCAGTACTGACCTCTGACAGTGCAGCACTCCCTCAGTGCTGACCCCCTGACAGTTCAGTACTCCCTCAGTACTGACCGCCTGACAGAGCAGCACTCTCTCAGTACTGACCCTCCGACAGTTCAGCACTCCCTCAGTATTGACCCTCTGACAGATCAGCACCCTTTCAGTACTGACCCTCTGACAGTTCAGCACTCCCTTAGTACTGACCGTCTAACAGAGCAGCACCCTCTCAGTACTGACTTATGGGCTAAAATCTCTGGGGTGGGGCTGGAATCCATGTCCTTTTGACTGCAAGGCCAGATTATTATCACCAAGCCTGGGACCAGTATATTTAGGTCCTCTGACATTGATGAATAGAACTCCAAGGGAGTAAATCTGCAAAACCCCAAGAAACATAATTTAAGGAATACCTTATATTTTTTATGTTTTATCTTATATCTTTTACCTTTTATTTTTTGTGTTGCTTTCATCGTAAGCAATCAAAGGGTTACTCAACCTAATAAAATCTAAATTTCTTGGGAAGATAAGATCAAAAATTACATCATTTGGGATGTTTGATGCCATTACTCAGTACACCTTCAGTGGCCCTAGAAATAGTGGATGCATTGGTGGTCATCTTCTGAGATTCTACAGACTCTGGAACAGTTCCTACAGATTGGAGGGTAGCTAATGTAGCCCCACCATTTAAAAAGGGAGGCAGAGAGAAAACAGGGAATTATGGACCAGTCAGCCTGATGTCGGTAGTGGGGAAAATTTTAGATTCCATTATAAAAGATTGAATAGCTGAGCACATGGAAAATAGTGGCAGAATCGGACAAAGGCTGCATGGATTTTGAAAGGGAAATCATGCTTGAATTTTTCGAGGATGTAACGAGTAGAGTTGATGAGGGGAAGCCAGTGGAAGTGGTTTATTTGGACTTTCAGAAGGCTTTTGACAAAGTCCCACATAAGAGGTTTGCGTGTAAAATTAAAGCACTTGGGATTGGGGTAGTGTATTGAGATGGATAGAAAACTGGTTGGCAGACAGGAAACAAAGATGAAGAATAAACAGGTCTTTTTCCGAATGGCAGGCAGTGACTAGTGGGGTACTGCAGGGATCGGTGCTGGGACCCCAGTTATTACAATATGTATTAATGATTTAGACGAGGGAATTAAATGTAATACCTCCAAATTTGCAGATGGCACAAAGCTGGGTGGGAGGGTGAGCTGTGAGGGGGATGCAGAGATGCTTCAGGGTGATTTGGACAAGCTGAGTGAGTGGGCAAATGCATGGCAGATGCAGTATAATGTGGATAAATGTGAGGTTATCCATTTTGGTAGCAAAAGCAGCAAGGCAGATTATTATCTGAATGGCTTTAAATTGAGAGAGGGGAATGTGCAATGAGACCTGGGTGTCCTTGTACACGAGTCGCTGAAGGTAAGCATGCAGGTGCAGCAGGCGGTAAAGAAGGCAAATGGTATGTTGGCCTTCATAGTCAGAGGATTAGAGTACAGGAACAGGGATGTCTTGCTGCAATTGTAAAGGGCCTCTCTCAGTGTGGACAGATTAAACACCTTTTAATCCTGTCTCAGTGTGGACAAATTAAACCCCATTTAATTGTGTCTCAGTGTGCAACAGATTAAACCCCATTTAATACTGTCTCAGTGTAGGCAGATTAAATCCTATTTAATCCTGTCTCAATGTGGATAGATTAAACCCCATTTACTCATGTCTCAGCATGATCAGGTTAAACCCCATTTAATCCTGTCTCAGTGTGGACATACTAAACCCCATTTAATCCTGTCTCAATGGAGTCAGATTAAACCCCATTTAATCCTGTGTCAGTGAGGACAGATTAATTCCCATTTAATCCTGTCTCAGTGTAGATGAATTAAACCCCATTTAATCCTGTTTCAATGGTGTCAGATTAAGCCCCATTTTGTGATTGACTTTTCGCTAAATAGGAGAGGATGGTGGGCTGGTTGAGAGAGCAAGAGGGTAGCTGGTCACAGTCCCATTGATCAGTAGATGCCTTTAGGTTGAAACAGGGAACTGCTTAAAGGCATGGGGTTCATTGTTAAACTAGAACCAATATTCAGTGGTGAATAAGTCACCACCTATGCTGGAGAGGAGACATTGGCGGACAGAATGCCAGTAAAGTTACTGACTCACAAAGCGGCGTTTCTCCCTCGAACAAGCTGTGGACCAAAGTGTTGAAATCCAGCGTGACTTTGAAGACTGCTTCGTCTTTGCTTCTGTCACTGAGTCCTATCAGGACTTCTTCCTCGTAATCGTCCTCGCGTATCAAGCAACCACCCACTGCCCAGGTGAAGGAGAACATGTAGAGCTTTGCCAGAAGTGTAGGAAGCTTGTCCGGCTGCTTCTCTAAAAACCACTTTTCAGACCTGCAGTTACACAACACATCAAGCCTCCTTAATGCAATACGACAGCAACAATCAACATAAAAACAGAAAATGCCTGAAAAACGCAGCAGGCCTGACAGCACCTGTGGAGAGAGAAACAGAGTTAATGTTCCGACTCCATATGACTCTTATTCAGAGCTCTAAAGAAGAGTCGTGCTAACTCAAAATGTTAACTCTGTTTCTCTCTGCACAGATGCTATCAGAGCTGCTGAGCCTTTCCAGCATTTTCTGTTTTTATTTCATATTTCCAGCATCCGCAGTATTTTGCTTTTAGCAACAATCGACATTTGTACAGCACCTTTAACATAATATAACATCCCAAGGCACTTCACAAAAGCATTGTCAGACAAAAATTTGATACCAAGCCAACAGCAATACTTGACCAGGTCAAGGAGGTCAGTTATAAAGAGTGCCTTCAAGGATAATGGAGAGGTAGAAAGGTGGAGAGGTTTAGGGAGGGAATTCAAGAATTTAGGGCCTCAGTAGATGAAGGCATGATGCCAATGGTGGATTAATTAAAAGAGGAGATGTTCATGCGGCTGGAAGGAGCGGCTAGGAGAGCAGATACCTTGGAGATTTGACAGTTACAGTGATCGTGTGGAGAAACAGAGGGGAAGCTGTACCTCAAACTATGTCGTGCTGATCTGTCAATATCTCAGATAGGACGATCATCTTCCCTCACGCTGGATTCTATGCTGTCTCCTTTGGCAAGCTCCTGATTTCCCATCCAGGATTGTATACCATTATTGATCTCAGCCATCTGCCTCCAGCATCTACTACCCATGGCTACCATCCATATCAAGACGGAACTTACATTCACCTCATATCTTTCACACCCTCAAGACATCCTAAAGCGCTTTACAGTTAAACAATCACATTTGACTTGCTATAATGTAGGGAATCTCTGTGTGGCAAATTCCCAAAAACAGCAAAGAGATAAATTACCAGAATGTTTATATAACGCCTTTGTAAAACCTCACCGAACAAGTGACGGTCTGCGCCACCTCGACCTGTTTAAGCGCTCAGACCCTGCAGGCAGACAGTTGCTGAACTGAAAGTTTTAATTCAAGTTAGTTTATACTCTGGTAATGACCCTGAGGAGGTGATTTTTTAAAAATCATTACTACTGTGGTCACACAACGCAATGATGATGAAGTAGTCAGATTGTCATTAAAAACCCAACTGATTCAGCTAATATCCTTGAGGGAAGGAAACCTGCTGCCGTTTCCTGCTCTGAGCCTGCCTGTTATACCACTCCTTCACAGCTGACTCCTAACTGCCCAGTGAATTAGCTCAGTTGGGATCAAACTTAGAATGGGCAAACAATGCTGGCCTTGCCAGTGGTGCCAATGTCCCAAAAATCAATTAAAAACAAAACAGAAATTGGTAAAACTGATGTGAGCTGCACATGTAGACAGATACATGTTTATCGTATGTGAATTTTAGCCAAGATCAGACAGCGTGACCAGGACCAAAGGCAGTGAAATGAGAGTTAGACTGACAATAAATGATGCTGTGAGAGGGATTTACATGCAGCTCCAAGTTGCACACAACACCAATCACATGGGAAACCTGCCGTGACTGTGTTAAACCTCAAACAAAACCAGAGAATGCTGGAAAATCTCAGCAGGTCTAACAGCATCTGTGGAGACACAAACAGAGTTAACGTTTCGAAGCCAGGTGACTCCCCCTGTGTTAAACCTTACCTGGTTCCAGAGCTGCCGTCCCCATCCTGTGCTCCTGTGCCTTCACTGAGGGAGCTGACAGGTGAGGGTTTGGACATGGATTTGGGTTTATGAAGCCCATCTGTTACCTTGGTTTCTTCATTAGGTTCGATGGTATCACCTTTCAAGAGAATGGTGCAAAAGATCAGCACTCAGATAATCTGGTAACTGTGTCTATATATCTCAGTGCAGTAAAGAAAGGACACTTTGTCTTTTGTAAACACTGGGTGGAGTGATTGACAAAGCACCGATGTGAATCCAGAGTATTCCATTATGGGCCTTATGAGCATCCTCTTTCCCTAATTTTTCTTGCTGCACTTCACTCATTTGATCCTTTACATCTCAGCGCATTAATAGGAAAATCTGTCCTGATTTATAATAAAGGCGTTTGGCTGGTTTCCATACACACTAACATATACCAGGGAGCGAGATACAGACTAGAATCTAATTGAGGGGTTTGGGTGGTTTATATTTAGGATAACAGATACCCGGGAATGAGTTACAGACTGGAATCTAATTGAGGTGTTCAGGGTGGTTTATATATAGGATAACAGATACACGGGAGTGAGTTACACTCTGGAATCTAATCGAGGGGTTCGGGGTGGTTTGTATATAGGATAACAGATACACGGGAGTGAGTTACAGACTGGAATCTAATCAAAGTGCTCAGGTAGTTTATATATAGAATAACAGATACACGGGAGTGAGTTACACTCTGGAATCTAATCGAGGGGTTCGGGGTGGTTTATATATAGGATAACAGATACACGGGAGTGAGTTACAGACTGGAATCTAATCAAAGTGCTCAGGTAGTTTATATATAGAATAACAGATACCGGGAGTGAGCTACAGACTGGAATCTAATCGAGGGGTTCGGGGTGGTTTATATATAGAATAACAGATACCCGGGAGTGAGCTACAGACTGGAATCTAATCAAAGTGCTCAGGTAGTTTATATATAGAATAACAGATACCCGGGAGTGAGTTACAGACTGGAATCTAATCAAGGGGTTCGGGGTGGTTTATATATAGAATAACAGATACCCGGGAGTGAGTTACAGACTGGAATCTAATCAAAGTGCTCAGGTAGTTTATATATAAAATAACAGATACCCGGGAGTGAGTTACAGACTAGAATCTAATCAAAGTGCTCAGGGGGTTTACATATAGAATAACAGATACCTGGGAGTGAGTTACAGACTGGAATCTAAATGAAAGGCTCAGGGTGTTTATATATAGAATAACAGATACCCGGGAGTGAGTTACAGACTGGAATCTAAACAAAAGGTTCAGGGTGTTTAGATATAGAATAACGGGCACCCGGGAGTGAGTTACAGACTAGAATTAAATCAAAGTGGGCAGGTAGTTTATATATAGAATAACAGCCACCAGGGAGTAAGTTACAGACTAGAATCTAAGTGAGGGGTCTGGGGGTTTATATATAGAATAACAGATACCCGGGAGTGAGTTAGAGACCTAATTGAATTGTAGTGCGCGGGGTGTTTTATATATAAAATAACAGATACCCAGGAATGCGTTACTGACTGGAATCTAAACGAAAGGTTCAGGGTGTTTATATATAGAATAACAGACACCCGGGAGTGAGTTACAGACTGGAATCTAATCGAGGAGTTCGGCGTGGTTTATATATAGAATAACAGATACCCAGGAATGAGTTACTGACTGGAATCTAAACGAAAGATTCAGGGTGTTTATATATAGAATAACAGACACCCGGGAGAGAGTTAAGACTGGAATCTAATCAGTGTTCAGGTGGTTTATATATATAGAATAACAGATACCCAGGAGTGAGTTACAGACCTAATCGAATTGTGGTGCGCAGGGTGTTTTATATATAAAATAACAGATAGCCAGGAATGAGTTACAGACTGGAATCTAATCGAGGGGCTCGGGGGGTTTATATATAGAATAACAGATAACCGGGAGAGAGTTACAGACTGGAATCTAATCGAGGGGCTCGGGGGGTTTATATATAGAATAACAGATACCCAGGAGAGAGTTACAGACTGGAATCTAATCGAGGGGCTCGGGGGGTTTATATATAGAATAACAGATACCCGGGAGAGAGTTACAGACTGGAATCTAAACAAAAGGTTCAGGGTGTTTAGATATAGAATAACAGGCACCCGGGAGTGAGTTACAGACTAGAATTGAATCAAAGTGGTCAGGTAGTTTATATATAGAATAACAGCCACCAGGGAGTGAGTTACAGGCTAGAGTCTAAGTGAGGGCACTCGGGGTTTATGTATAGAATAACAGATACCCAGAAGTGAGTTACAGACTGGAATCTAATCGAGGGGTTCGGGGGTGTTTATATATAGAATAACAGATACCCGGGAGTGAGTTACAGACTGGAATCTAATCGAGGGGGTCTGGGTGGTATATATATCAAATAACAGATATCCGGGAGTGAGTTACAGACTGGAATCTAATCGAGGGGTTCGGGGGTGTTTATATATAGAATAACAGATACCCGGGAGTGAGTTACAGACTGGAATCTAATCGAGGGGTTTGAGGGGTGTTTATCTATAGAATAACAGATACCCGGGAGTGGGTTACAGACTGGAATCTAATCAAGGGGTTCGGGGTGGTTTATATATAGAATAACAGATACCAGGGAGTGAGTTACAGACTGGAATCTAATCGAGGGGCTTGAGGGGTGGGGCGAACAGTTTACGTAAGGAATAACAGATACCGGAGTGTTGATTAGAGCCTGAAAACAAATTAAACATTTCAGGGGAGGGGTTATATATAGAATAATTTGTAAACACTTTGGGATGCTCTGTGACCATGAAATCTATGGATGGAATTGTCCCAGAAAAATAATGTTTTTCCCACCGGCTGCAATGGCGAGTTTTCGTTCCGTATCCTCCCAATCCTGCCTCATTAATCATGTATTCCCAGGAAACAAGCCACTGCGATGTGGGTGGGCTCCCATTCACCCGCCACACCAGCACCTCACTGGGAGAGGTATTTAAAGCGCAGCCACGTGCACACATCTCAGTGCTTCCAGCCCAGAACTACTGCACAGGAGACATGGCCCAGAAAGGCAAGAAGACTGCAGCCCCCTTCCCCCCAATTTAGTGATGTGCCCCTTGAGAATCCTTTGGATGCAGTGGAGGCCTGCCGTGATGTCTTCTACCCCCACTCAGGCCACAGGAGGGCCAGCAACATCACCAATCAGGCTTGGGAGGCGGTGGCAGCGGTGGTCAGTGCCAACACCTTGCAAAAGAGGACAGCCACCCAAAGCTACTACAGGATGAATGATTTCCTCCATTCCACCAGGGTAGATCACTCTTCTCATCGCTCTCAACTCACACACTCACAAACCCATCACACATCCACAGGGATCTCACTCACTGCCAGTTCAAGACACACCACCATTTATTCTCTCACATACACCTTCATCGCCCATGGCACCACTCACCACCAACACAAGCCAGGTATACTTATCACCTGGCCTGGCCGGCATCCGGCTTATACTCTCTCAGCATCCTACTTATACTACCTCTTTATTCATGCAGCACAAGATGGCACACAACAAGGAAGAAAGGTCGTAGACTAGTGGAGGAATGCCTGAAATCAAGTTCCTCATGCACAGTCATCCAACTGGCCAGCGAAGATCTGGACTGTTCCTATGCTGACAGAGAGGTTGGCGGTGCTCAAACAAGTAAGGATCCAGCCGTGCAACATATTCAGACCACCATGCTGTGAGTAACTTCCCATGTTCCGCTGTCAAGCACTAATTATCTCTCCTTATTTTCGCAGGCACAGAGACAGCCAATGGGGTCCATGACCCAGGGCCTCCCTATCAAGCCCTGAAGTAACCTCTGAAAAGGAATCTGAAGACACCTTCATTGAAGACCCATCACAGCGCTCACCCACACCCTGCACCAGTGGACAGACACATATCTTGGTGGGACCTAGCTTTAGAGTAACCTTAGGATCACAATCTGGTGAGCACATTGCAGTGTCTGATCCACAGCAGGCAGTGGCAGAGACATCCCAGGTCTTCAAGTCTTGGAGGACTGCTGGAGGCCATAACACTGCTGTCCAAGTCGGATGATGAGCCTCTGGACTCAGTTTCTGGAGCTGCAAAGGCAAGCTCGGGAACATCAGGAAGGGATCATCAGATTGCAAAGCACGATGGAGGAGTCTGTCCGCCTTCAGTCTGAGGTGATTGTGCTGGCATGACAATGCACTGAGGTTAACACTGGTAGGATGGCAGCCGCCATGGACGCCTTGGTCCAGGACATCGATCCTGCACTGTTGTGCAGGCTGAACTCCATCACTGATGCCATTGTTGACCTCCAACAGTGTGTACGCAAGAGCGGTGTGGGGCAGCTCAATCTTACTCCAGCTACTCCTTCTCCTCATGGAGTCAGCCAGAGGCTATCAGGCATCCAAAAGGAGGAGGATCAGCAGGTGCACACCCCGGGCCATGTACCCAGGTGACTCCAGGAATGTCTGGCCTATCTGAATCCAAATGGTAGTAAATCCTGTCACGAAGAATCTTGTCCAATAATTTCCCTATCACTGACGTAAGGCTCACCGGCCAGGGATAATCCAGGAAATTACAGGCCGCTGAGCCTTACGTCAGTGGTAGGGAAATTATTGGAGAAGATTCTCCGTGACAGGATTTACTACCATTTGGAAGCAAATGGACGTATTAGTGAGAGGCAGCATGGTTTTGTGAAGGGGAGGTCGTGTCTCACTAACTTGATCGAGTTTTTCGAGGAAGTGACAAAGATGGTCGACGATGGAAGGGCAGTGGATGTTATATACATGGATTTCAGTAAGGCCTTTGACAAGGTCCCTCATGGCAGACTGGTACTAGAAGGTAAAGTCGCACGGGTTCAGAGGTGAGCTGGCAAGATGGATACAGAATTAGCTTGGTCATAGAAGACAGAGGGTAGCAGTGGAAGGGTGCTTTTCTAAATGGAGAGCTGTGACTAGTGAAGTTCCGCAGGGATCAGTGCTGGGACCTTTGCTGTTTGTAGTATACATAAATGATTTGGAGGAAAATGTAACTGGGCTAATTAGTAAGTTTGCAGACGACACTAAGGTTGGAGGAGTTGCAGATAGTGAAGAGGATTGTCAAAGGATACAACGGGATATAGATCGGTTGGAGACTTGGGCGGAGAAATGGCAAATAGAGTTTAATCCGGACAAATGCGAGGTATTGCATTTTGAAAGGTCTAATACAGGCAGGAATTATAAAGTAAATGGCAGAACCCTTAAGTGCATCGACGGGCAGAGGGATCTGGGTGTACAGCTCCACAGGTCACTGATGGTGGCAACGCAGGTGGATAAGGTAGTCAGGAAAGCATATGGGCATGCTTGCTTTTATTGGCAGGGGTATTGAGTATAAAAGCTGGGAAGTCATGCTGCAGCTGTAGAACCTTGGTTAGGCCACACTTGGAATATTGCGTGCAATTCTGTTCGCCACATTACCAGAAGGATATGGAGGCATTGGAGAGGGTGCAAAGGAGGTTTACCAGGATGCTGCCTGGTCTGGAGGTTATTAACCATGAGGAGAGGTTGAAGAAACTTGGATTGTTCTCACTAGAGTGATGGAGATTGAGGGGTGACTTGATAGAAGTTTACAAAATTATGAGTGGCATGGACAGAGTAGATAGTCAGAAGCTTTTTCCCAGGGTGGAAGAGTCAATTACTAGGGGACATAGATTTAATGTGAGAGGAGAAAACTATAGAGGAGATATCCGGGGCAACTTTTTATGCAGAGGGTAGTAAGTGTCTGGAATTCGCTGCCAGAGGAGGTGATGGAAGCAGGTACGATAGCAGTGTTTAAGAGGCAGCTTGACAAGTACATGAATAGGATGGGAATAGAGGGATACGGACCCCGGAAGTGCAAAATGTTTTAGTTGACGGGCAATATGATCGGCGCAGGCTTGGAGGGCCAAAGGGCCTATTCTTGTGCTGTACTTTTCTTTGTTCTTTCTTTGAATCCCTTTCCCTCTGACCCCAGCAGCTGCAGCTCCACAGGCTGAGAAGCATGCCATTGCCACACAGAAGGATCCTGAAATGAGGTTGGGGCCCTCCAGGTCTTGGCCCGCCAGAGGATGCCTGTAAAGGTCACTGCAGACAGGATGTAGCAGTCAGCAAGCTGCCTCCACCTTCTCTGTGGATGTCAGGGGAGCACCAATGTGTAGTGGC
This sequence comes from Carcharodon carcharias, assembly GCF_017639515.1. Classification (NCBI taxonomy): domain Eukaryota; kingdom Metazoa; phylum Chordata; class Chondrichthyes; order Lamniformes; family Lamnidae; genus Carcharodon; species Carcharodon carcharias. The sequence continues at coordinate 10,306,347 of NC_054471.1, forward strand.
AGAGTTAGGAAGGTTAAGAAGTAGTTGCACTGCCTGGGTATGGGTGCCAGTCAGTTGTACATAATGTTCACTTTTGTAAATAAACTCCCAAGAATGTCTCCCTGCCAAAGGCACCGTGCTCTGATGAACAGTGCTCTTGTCACTCAGATGTGAAACCTTGGTTCTTGCACAAGATAAAGGCAGGTGTCTCAGTCCAGGCCTCTTCCCAGTGCTTTGTACAGCCTTCAAACCAAAGTGATGATCTGGCCTCATACTATTGGACACACTGCTGATGCCTGCACCTCGATGGTGCTTGTCATTGCTGCCAGAATGCCATGGGCAGGCGTCACAGAGTTCCATCATTTTCTCTGTGTGCTCTCAGCACCTTTGAGGTGGGGCTGGAACCCATCTTGTCAGCATCTGTGACCAGTGACTCTGTGCCCCTGAAGGGGTCAGGTGCTGAAGGCTGACAACGGCTGCATCCCCATGACATGACCCTGATCACAAAGCACAAGTGAGTTTCCCTCAGCCAGAGAGGAGTCAGACATTCACAGAGGCTATGTGAAGATCCGTGGAGTGTCTTCACTGCATGTCATCATCATCATCCTGGAATCGAGCGACTATTAGGGCCTCCGCTGCGTCACCATGAAAGGAGCCTTATCCCAGAACGTATGTGCGCTATTGTCAGCCAGACTGGAGTCAAACATTCACAGATGCAAAGTGAGGATCTATGGGTCTCCTCACTGTATGCTGCCATCATCCTCCATGAATCTAGCATGAGACTCATTATACCTTCGATCTGCTGCAGTCTGAGGCCGCTGCACGGGTGTCGTCAGCCCTGTCCTCTGGGTAGCCCTTGTCACCAAGGAGTTAACCCTGCAGCCTCTGTGGACCCTGGAAGATATCAGAGATCTGAGACCTGCTAAAGATGTAGGAGTCGTGGACACTCCCTGGAAACCATGCGCACACCTGCAGGGTGTGTTTGTGGTGGTGGGACACCAGCTGCACATTCAGTCAATGGAAGCCACTTTTTGCCACAGAGATCTGAGCACTACGTGATTGCAATTGATGGCATCCTGCACCTGTGAGAAACCTGATATCTGGGTGAATCCATTGCTTTTGCATCCTGGCTTTGCTGGTCCCGGGCAAAAGGCACAAAGTTGTGTGCCTTTGCGAAGATGGTGTCTGTGACCTCATGGATGCATTTGTGGCTGGAGGCTTCCAATATCCCACCGAGGTCACCTGTGGAGCCCTGAAAGGAGCCACTGACGTAAAAATTGAGCACCACTGTTACTTTCACGGCCACTGGGAGTGGGTGCCCTCCGTATCCCTGTGGCGCCAAATCCTGTGACAGCTGGCAGATGTGACTGTTCCGTTCCTTAGATAGGCACAGTCTTCGACAACACTCATCATCTGCAGGAATGAAAGGCGGCGTCTAGAGACCCAGGTCTAGCTAAGCGCCGACCAGCAATGGCTCACTGTTGCTCATCAGCAGCTTGTGCGGGAGTCCCAGCCGCCCCTTCTTCCTGAGCGTGCTGCTCCTCCCTCTATCCAGCTAGGTGCCTCCATCGCTCTCTTCTTGTCTCTGCTCTCTGTAAGCCATGAGGCATACAGCTAGGTCACCAGGCTCCGTGCTCCTGAAATACCCCTTTTGCAGGATGAAAGAGAGAGATGTGTGGGTTAACATGTACTAAGGGTGTACTAAGAATCTCTCTTGGTTCAGTCTGAAGGCTTCTTAACACATGGATGGCCAGAGTTTAGTGTGCTATATGACTGCCCAAAACCCCACCCAGCTCTGCCCCACTCCAAATGACCAATTGGAAGCAGCTTCACCTACTGTGCTCTCAGCTCAGAAGCAGGCATTCTCCTGACCCGCACTGCAAGGCTGCGCTGTTAGCTTGAACCATGGGGGAGACTGGTACAAACCTGAATGATGACACTGCAAGGGGCTGTGAGCGCCTCCACCAGTGTCTGCTCCATGGCCAGCTTTTGCAAGGAGATCGTACAATGTGCCCAGTCATCCAAATGTTCTGCAGCCCACTACAATGCTCATTAGTTTGCAGTCTGTGCCCGAGGGGTAAAAAGTTCAGGGGTATTTTGTGGCACTTTTATGCCTCTGTATTGCTTGAGTGGGCAGATAAGCTAGAGGCCCAACTCCAAGCATGCCAATCTGGCTCTGTCTGAAGTGTCTCGGCAGTGGGGCAATGGTCACTTTATACAGGGCAGAGTTTTTTCCTCATTGGGTGAGCATGCTCCTGACCCAAACGGGAGAAAATGAGTGTGCGATGATGTCTGGTGTGCATCCCAAAGTCATCGCGTACTCGTGTGATATTTCGGTTGGCAGGTGCACGCAAAAGGCGGCAGTGCACCAGCCAACAATTAAGAGGCCTGTTAAGGCCCTTAAACAATGAATTGAATTGAAGTTTTCACTGCCTGTCCAACCTTACGGACAAGTGAAAAGTCCAAGCGACCTTTGCATCTTTGGCGAAACCTCATCCAAGGGCGGGCTGAGGTTTCGGCATTTAAGAGAACAATAAAAACTTTTAAAACTCATTTTAAACATGTCCCTACTCATGTGACCGAGCCACATGAGCGGGGACATGTTTTCCTTAATTTTAAAATCTTCATTTGTGAAGTTAAAAATCTTCAGCTCCCTGAGGCAGCTCTGTGCCTTCAGGGAGTTTTCACTGAGCGCACCTGCACGCATGCACTGACTTCCATGCTCACCCTCCTCCACACCCGCCCACTACCTAGGCAGCACTGAGCGTTTCAGCGCTCGATTCATGCTGGCTGGCCTTTAACTGGTCAATTTTGCAGCTGCTCCCAGACTCACCCGCCAGGCCTGCCCAACAAGGTGGCCGGCCGTTTCCCTCCCTTCAACCCCACACTTGCTCGTGCAGCTCTTGCCACCACCAACCACCACCACCCCCCCATCCACCCCACCCCACCCCCCCTCCACCCCCCCGCATCCCCCCAACTCATCTCAACCTTGAGGTCCTACAGGCGACTTTGGTGAGCACTGCGCAACCTTACTGTGCACGCACATCCAAGTTCCCCTCAAAGTGCAGCTTGGCAAGTGCACGCCTTATATGTGCTGTTGTGAAACACGACAATGTGCAGTCAATCTGACATGTCCAGATAGTCCAGCATGGGGAGATGATTCCGGCAGGTTGGATTTATAATGATTATTAAAATGAGGTTCCAGACATCCGACAGCAGGAAACACGGCAGCGCGGACGATTAGAAACTTGTTTTACCATGTTGTGAGACCAACTTTTGGCTGATGTCTTTCTTTTAACACCTATTTTGGAGTGAGAAATATTGGAGTACTTGCTGTATGCAGCAATGGAGCAGATATTCCTCCAATCAGATTTCTGCTCTTGCCACCGTACCAAAATGGCTCTTGTCAAAGTCAGAAGTGGCATCCTATGTGACTGTGACAAAGGTAAACTTTCCCTCCTCGTACTTCTCAAACTGTCTGAAGCCTTTGACATGGTTGACCACACCACTCTCCTCCAACACCTCTCCACTGTCATCCAGCTTGGTGGAACTGCTCTTGTCTGGTTCCATTCAAAACTATTGAATTGTAGCCAGAGTATCACTTGCAATGGCTTTTATTCCCATTCCATACAGTTGTACAAGGATCTAACCTATCTCCCATCTACATGCTGTCCCTCAGTAACACTGTCGAAGAACATGTCAGTTTCCACACAGATGCTGATGACGCCCAGCTCAATCACCTGTCTTGACTCCTCCACTGTCTCGAAATTATCAGACTACTGACCTGACATCCAGCAGAAATTCCCTCCAATTCAATAACAGGAAGACTAAAGCAATTGTCTCCAAGCTCCGTTCCTAGCCACTGACTCCACCCCTCACCCTGGTAACTATCTGAGACAAAACCATCTTTGATTTCGTCTTTGACCTCAAGATGAGCTTCAAACCACATATCTGTATCATCACTAAAATCGTCCATTTCCGCCTCTATAACATCACCTGGTTTCACTCCTGCCTCTGCCCTTCTGTTGCTGAAATCATCATTCATGCCTTACCTCCAGATCTGACTACTCCAACATATTTCTGGCTGCTCTCCCATAATCTAACTTCTGTAAGCTTGAGGTTATTCAAAACTCTGCTGCCCATGCTCTTAATTGCTCAAGTCCTATTCACCCATCACTCTTATGCTCACTGACCTACTTTGGCTACCGGTATAGCAACGTATTAATTTTTAAATTCTCACCCTTGTTTTCAAGCCTCTCCATGGCCCTGTCCTTCCCTATCTCTGTAATCTCTTCCATCCCTTCAACTCTCTGTGAGATCTGACCTCATCTGATTCTGGCCATTTGAGAATCACCAATTTTAATTGCTCCTTCAACTAGCTCTGGAATCCCCTCCCTAAACTCTTTCCTCCGCTCTTTCCTCTGTTAAGGTGCTCCTTAAAACCTACCTGTTTGACCAAGCCTTTGCCCATCTAGTCTAATATTGCCTAAGTGACTCAGTGTCTAATTTTGTTCTGAAAAGTCTTGAGAAATTTTATCATGTTAAAGGCATTTTTAGCTAGCTTTTTGTTATACTCTAATTTCTCTCATTTTTTTCCAGTCTTTCTTTGCCAGTTTCTAAAATTTCCCCAATCTTCTGACCTACGACTAACCTTTGCAGTATTGTACATCTTTTCTTTCAATTTGAAACTATCCTTAACTTCCTTAGAAATCCACAGATGGTGCTGAAACTGAACTGGACCAGCCATATTAACACTGTGGCTACAGCAGCTTCTTCCAGGAGGTGGGTCTTCAAACAGCAGCTTCATCCAGGAGGTGAGTCTTCAAACAGCAGCTTCATCCAGGAGGTAGGTCTTCAAACAGCAGCTTCATCCAGGAGGTGAGTCTTCAAACAGCAGCTTCATCCAGGAGGTGGGTCTTCAAACAGCAGCTTCATCCAGGAGGTAGGTCTTCAAACAGCAGCTTCATCCAGGAGGTGGGTCTTCAAACAGCAGCTTCATCCAGGAGGTGGGTCTTCAAACAGCAGCTTCATCCAGGAGGTAGGTCTTCAAACAGCAGCTTCATCCAGGAGGTGGATCTTCAAACTGCAGCTTCATCCAGGGAGTGGGTCTTCAAACAGCAGCTTCATCCAGGAGGCAGGTCTTCAAACAGCCGGTAGATGGCTGCAGGAGGTACTAATGGGCAGTGATGGTCTGTGCTGGGAGTGGGGGAATAGGCAAGGAGGAGAGAAATGAAGAGGTGGGGTTTGTGTGGAGGGCTAGAGTGGGATGGGGGAGGTTGGGGGTGGCAGGGTAAAGAGAGAGAGATGCTGTGGGGATCGTGGAATAGGTGAGGTGGTTATGGAGTGGGAGGGTGGGAAGGGCTGTGCTGGAGTACAGGTGTGAATGGGTATGGGGGTGTGTGCAGGTGTCAATGGGCTTGGGGGGATTTGTGTAGGTGTGAACGGGAATGGGAGGGAAAGTGAGGAAAGGGATTCAGAGGGAGGTGTCAATAGATGTTTCCTGTAGGGCAGACTCAGGGAATCGATGATAGGAAGGGATGTTGAGGGTTAAAGAGGACAGTGGGAGCCAGAAGGTGGGAGGGTGAGGGTCCCGAAATGTCAGGTGAAGGGGTGCTGAGGGTTGTTGGAAGGGAGGCAGAATGAGAAACAGATTCTGGGGTTCAGAAGAATGAGGGAGGGTAGATCTATGGTGACGGGGTGAGCTCTTCAGGAGGGTAGGGGACCTGAACATTGACCTGCACAGGACGAAAGGTGATTGGGGAGGATTGAAGGGGGGTCAATGGTTATGGGATGTAGGTGATGGTGGGAGGGGAAAAGGTAGACGGCTCAACTTGGCTGCTCATAACTATGCAGAGCCTCATGGTGGAGGTCTTGAGATGCTGCATAGGAGTTAAGTCATCGGGGTGGAGACAGATATGCTGGTCAGCTCAGCTGGGCAATTGAAGGGGAACTGAATGTAGTGCTTACAATGCTAGGGCCTCGGGACAGATGAGACTGTGAAGTGGGAAAGCTCGGTGTGCGTGGGAGAATTCTTGCACATGGCTCGCAAGGGCCCTGGCAAAGACCTTTGCTCCCTGCATATGCACGATTCTGGGGGACATGGGGTGTCCCTCTGAAGATGGTTGGGGGAGGAGGGGAGAATAGTCAGACATGGTTAAAGTGCAAGTGAACTATATTCACAAAAGTGTGATAAGTTTAACATCGGTGAAAAAAGAGATTTTTTGTCATAGCTTTTCATCTTAGGGCGATTCACAATACCAATGTAAGGGAAACAACATATTTATACTGTATGACAAGAGATTGGTTGGCAAGTGGACTCTAATTGGTAGAGGCATTTCCATTGAGAATGCACCAGTTGATTATGGCTGACAGTTAACTGCCAATCATTGTTTGACATTTAAACCAGGCAGCTTGACTCTGATTGGTCAAGGCGTTGTTCTGAGGAATGAACCAAAGAATGGCTGTCACTTTTTTTTTTAGTTGAAACAGGCACAATGTGTGTTCTTTCTGTCTGCAGGGACCTGTATATTAATATATGTAGCTTCCATTACATGCAAATGCACCACATTACACGACAGCCTGACTGACAATCTTTAATTGGTTGTCAGCCGAAGTCTGAACACACAGAATTATTTAGCAAATGTTGTTCAATTGTGGAATCACATCTAATGTTGGATACTTTGTTTTGAGTTTTGCAAGCACAGGCTGGTTGGGTATGAAGTGTACCTTGCCCATTGTGAACAGTGGAAAGGACATGTCATTTGATATGATCCAGCAGTCTTTGGGGTTAAGGCCTACATACCTAACATCACACTGGCACTAATGCATTCTCCAGGACAATGCCTCTACCAATAAGAGTCCACTTGCCAAGCAATCAGCACTCTCTTCTCATACAGTATAAATTTGCTGTTTCCATTATATTGGCATTCTTGTGAATTTCCTGGATGAATGCAGGACAAAAAGCTTTGACAAAAATGCCTCTCTTTTTCAGAAGTACTCAAGTTTTGTACTACCAAGTGACTATAAGTTTAACAATCATAGTGCACTCGTGCAACCATGTGTGAAATCAAAATTTCTTAATGTTTCTTTCCCTACTACTTCTTCTAAATGCTCCTCTGACATCTGAAGCAAGGGTGGAATCAGCCTGCTGACCAGTTTGCCCTGTTGCCTGGATGACCTTGGCAGCCGTTCTCTGAAGGCCCAAGACTTGGAGGGCCCCATCTTACTTTGGCTGTCCTGCTGTGGGGCAGCTGTTCTCTCCACGGTCAGAGAGGATGAGGCTAAAGGTGGATTTAGAAGGGCCAGTCACACTTAGAGAGTGCTGAGTGGAGGTCCCAGGGGTGTGCAACTGCCCCTGCTCCTCCCTTTGAGTGCCCAAGGGCACCTGCCTGACTCTTGAGAGGAAGGGGCACTTGGAGGGAGTTGGAGGTGCCCCACCCCCTCTTGCCTAGCCACTGCAAAAGCTCAGCCGTGTCTACAGTGATGAAGTGTGCATCTCCAGCAGAATCTGCTGGACCAAGATCTCCATGGAATCCATCACTCTCCCCACGGAGATGTCCATGCATGCACAATTCAGCACCACTTCATCAGAGAGCAGGCAGATGGACTCCTTTGCCTTGCGTGCCACTCTGTTGAGGGCCTCCGCCAGCTCTGCTTCATGGTCTGCACTGCATCTTGCTGCTTCATCAACAGCTAGTGGGTGACTGATTCCAGAGGCTGCTCATCCAACTCAGAAGTTGCAGAAGCCTCTTCCCCAACAATCCTGTGAGTGCCGGTGAGCTTGGCTGACCCTGCATCCTGCTGCAGACACGTGTCAGGGCAGTGATCACCAGAATGTGAGAACCTGCCTAAGTTAGATCTAATTCCCACAGAAGTGGGCTAGTGGAGCTGTCTGCTGTGACAGCACTACAGGTACTTGCTTCTTCTGCAATGTCCTCGGCCCTCTCCAGGCTTGTCTTAGTGGGCAGGGCTTTGTCTATTTCAGGCCTTGCCCTCTTCTTGCTGGCATCTGGAAGTGAGATAGGATTGAGTGAGTGACTGCAAGATCTGCCTCCAACATGGAGGGAGGCATGGCCCTTAAGTTTCAATGTGATATGCATAGATCTTTACTGGATAGAGGCCACCCGCTTATGCTCCATCTCTGCAGAGTTTGGCCCGTTCCACCCCTGACAGGTAGGCTGCCCGCCCCTCGAAATCAGTGAGGTCTCTGAAGTGTGGCTGGCCCCCTCCCGTTTTCTCCATCTCTCTCTTATTATAGCTTAACTTATCCTGCACAAAGAGAGAAGATGGGGTTGAGAGCAATTGAGCTTCATGTATCTTTCTCGTGTTTTCAGTCTTAAAAATAATCTACTGGATTGTGTGCTGGGTGCATGTTGTCCACAAGGGTTCTGGGGCAACATCTTCCAGAGAGGTTTAAACATGCAAATAAAAGGATAAGACTCACAGAGGCATGTCATTAGCAGTGCTTGTTCATGCCCTCAGCACCTAACCCATTTCCCCCACTGTCATGAAAGTATAATAATTTTCAAAATATTTTTCTGGTTTATTGTGAAGTGGGTTTCTGGGGCTAAGAATAGTTGGGTGTATCTGTGTGTGATTTAATTACATTTGGAGTCAAGTAGATTCCAAGCTTTAACCCATCAAAAGGAGCAAACATGGATGCTGGCTTATCATGTAAGGTGTGAAGGAGAATTTGCATTTTTAGATAGATGAAGGAAGATTTGGATTTCAAAAGGATTTTAGTCTGTTTACAACCAGCCAAATAAGCAAGGCTAAGGAGTGCGTTTATTTTCCCCAAAGGTTACTGACAATAAATAGTGGCAACATGTACATTGTTATATTGTGAAGAAGATACCGTTTCAAAGACATATGAAACAATAGAATTTACATATTAAAAGAGACAGAAATATATGAAGGGGAATGAGGCTATGTGTCAGGAAGGGGCCACGTGAGATCGAACAGAAGGGTGTGAAATAGCCTTCATGAAGCCTCTAGTATTTGTATTTAAGTCTGCTGTCTACTGAAACTGAAGCTGGGGAAAAGTCATTTGGAATTCATCTGTCCAGGGTATTGTGTTAATTTGCTAGATCTGTTTAAAATCTAAAATCTTATTTTGGATCATTTCCTAAAGGGGCTGTAACTGGAAGTCAGGTTTTGTTTTTCATTCAGGGGATGTGGGCTTCACTGGCTGGGCCACCATTTATTGCCCATCCCTGGTTGCCCTTGAGAAGGTGGTGGTGAGCTGCCTTCTTGAACTGCTTCAATTTCAGGAGTGTGATGGAATACTCTCCACTTGCCTGGATGAGTGCAGCTCCTACAACACTGAAGAAGCTGGACACTGTCCAGGACACCCACAGTGCTGTTAGGAAGGAAGTTCCAGGATTTTGATCCAACGACAGTGGAATGATGAGTGGCTCGGAGCAGAACTTCCAGGTGGTGGTGTTCCCATGTATCTGATGCCCTTGTCCTTCTAGATGGTAGTGGTCATGGGTTTTGAAGCTGCTGTCTACAGAGCCTTGGCGAATTCCTGTAGTGCATCATGTAGATGGTACACACTGCTGCTACCATGCATCGGTGGTGCAGGGAATGAATGTTTGTGGATGTGGTGCCAATCAAGTGGACTGCTTTGTCCTGGACGGCATCCAGCTTCTTTAGTGTTGTAGGCAAGTGGAGAGTATTCCATCACACTCCTGATTTGTGACTTATAGATGGTTGACAGGCTTTGAGAGCCAGGAGGTGAGTTTCTCGTCACATGATTCCTAGCCTTTGACCTACTCTTGTAGCCACAGTATTTGTATGTCTCGTCCAGTTCAGTTTCTGGTCAATGATAACCCCCAGGATGTTGACAGTGGGGGATTCAGTGATGGTAATGCTATTGAACATCAAGGGGCGATAGTTAGATTCTCTCTTATTGGAGATGGTCATTGCCTGACACTTGTGTGGCATCAATGTTACCACTTGTCAGCTGAAGCCTGGATGTTGTCCAGGTCTTGCTGCTTTTGGACAGGGACTGCTTCAGTATCTGAGGAGTCGCGAATGGTGCTGAACATTGTGCACCCATGAGCGAGCATCCCCACTTCTGACTTTATGATGGAAGGAAAGTCATTGATGAAGCGACTAAAGACAATTGTGCCTAGGACACTACCCTGAGGAACTCCTGCAGTGACGTCCTGGGGCTGAGATGATTAACCTCTAACAACCGCAACCACCTTCCTTTGTGCTAGGTATGACTCCAACCAGTGGAGAATTTTCCCCCTGATTCCCATTAACTCCAGTTTTGCTAGGGCTCCTTGATGCCACACTCGGTCAAATGCTGCCTTGATGTCAAGGGCAGTCACTCTCACCTCACCTCGGGAGTTCAGCTCTTTTGTTCATGTTTGAACCAAGGCTGTAATGAGGTCAGGAGCTGAGTGGCCCTGGAAGAACCCAAACTGGGCATCAGTGAGCAGGTTATTGTTAAGTGCCACTTGAAAGGACTGTTGATTTTCCCTTCCATTACTTTACTGATGGAGAGTACAATGGGGTGGTAATTGGCTGGGTTGGATTTGTCCTGCTTTTTGTGTACAGGACATACCTGGGCAATTTTCCACATAGCCGGGTAGATTAATAAGGAATTATTATAGTAGTAATTGTAGTCTTATGTATGTGCTTGACATCTCTTATTTTGTTCATAATATTGAATTTTTTTTTAAATCGCTAAAAGTCTTGGTGGACTTATTACTTCTGAGTTCAGTGCACGTATCTTGAAATCAATACAAATTGCAGAACCGTTGTGATAGCGTGACCAGGTTTCCCTCCTGGATTTGGTCTGCCTGGCATGCATCATCTGCTACGTCATAACACCCACCACCACCACCCACAACGTCCCCCAGACAGCATGAGTTCTCTTTGTGGAAGATTCAAGGACCCACAGCGGCCTTTCCTCCTACAGACTAGGTGGATTGCAGTGGGACTCTGGGGCATCACCTTATCACATTTCCACCAAGGCACATGTACCCTCTGCCATTCAGTGAGGTGAGTGTGAGTAGTTGAGGGTTCGCTTACCTTGGCGGAGGGAATGAGGCCATTCATCCACTTCCTGCACTGCAGGGCAGTCCTCCAGTGCTCACCTTGGGCACCTCCTCCCATGCCAGGTTCGTCTCCCTGCTTGACCTCCTCCTCCCATCCTCAATAGAGGATGCTCCTCCTGTCCTCTACTTCGTCAAGGGAGGATTCGCAGAATTTGGACGCCTGAGGTCCCTGTCCTCTTCGGGTCATCTCCTCCCTCAACTGTCTGGGTGCTTTTTAAATATGGCGCCTTGATATGTCGGCAAGGTTTGCGCCATCCACTCTGCCCCACCACGCGATACTCCTGGAAACCCCTGATTACAAAATTAATCAGGCTGGTGTCACGCAATATGGTGCGATTTCCCAGCAGCCTCCGCAGTGGGAAACATTCCCCGTATCCTCCTCAGCTACAGGACTTAGTCCCGGAATGGAAAATCCACCCAAGGTTCCTGCACCCTTCCTCCTTTATGAAATGCCTAAATATCTGCTCTTTTTTCAATATGTCCTTCCACCAGTTTCTGCTCTGCAATATAGGTCAGTGTGAGTTACCTGTAGTTCATCCTATTGTGCAGTTTACAGAACAGCAACTGAAAGCATGCAGTACAATGTTTTATAAAGACAGCAAATAAAATATTTATATGTATGTGTAGATAAGTATATAATATTTATATGTGTGTATATATTTAAATGATGCTGCTGCTGGGGAACAGCAAATACACACCAGCAAAGCTCACATGGGATCTGAGGATTTAGATTATTCACTGAGTGACCTGTGTGGGAAAGTAAATCAGCATTTTCCTTGGAGAATAATCACTACATTAGCAATTAAACTGTCTCTTTTTCTGCCTGCAATACTTGTACTGCTGCAGAACATGATGTTCTTACCATCCCCAGCAAGATTCGACTGTCAATCTGAAGAAACACATGCCCGCTGGAGAGTTAGGAGATTTATAGAGCAGTAAGTAAAATGAGTCAACTGTTAAAAATAAAAGGCACGTTGATCTTTCGCACAGTAAATTGAGGTGTCCTTCACAGTGAAGTAAGATCTTTCTCACCTCCTTTCGGTGTCAGTCACGATTGGTTCAGGCTTTTCATTAAGGCAATAGTGCTAGGAAATGGAACACTTTCCACTGTCCCCATCAGACACTCCCAGAACAGGTACAGCACGGGTTAGATATAGAGTAAAGCTCCCTCTACACTCTCCCCATCAGACACTCCCAGGACAGGTAGAGCACGGGGTTAGATATAGAGTAAAGCTCCCTCTACACTTTCCCCATCAGACATTCCCAGGACAGGTACAGCACGGTGTTAGATACAGAGTAAAGCTCCCTCTACACCGTCCCCATCAGACACTCCCAGGACAGGTGCAGCACAGTGTTAGATACCGAGTAAAGCTCCCTCTACACTAAAAAAACCCAATTTCTCTTTATCCATTGTCTTTTCAACTTCAAAGAGTTTTGTGCATACACACCATTGTCTCTCTATTCCTGCTTTCTTGTGTGTTTAATTTCATAAGTCACAATGAGGATTATGATCACCGCTCTACTTACCGACTCCGAAACCACCGTTCTTGCTCATGAAGCCCAGAAAAGCTTGTAACAGGTGGCAAAGAGTCATCACTATCCCCAAATCTGTGACGGCAACTTGCTGTAATTTTTGGTGATTCCTCACAAAGTTCAGCCCTGCTGAAATGCTCTTGTCAAAAAGTGTCTGGAAGTATCCTCTTGCTTTCCGAGGCAGCACCACTGGGAGTCTTTCTAGCCAGGTACTAACATAAGGCCGCCATCCCAGATCAATTGGATCCTGTTATGTGATTCAAAGAAGTATTGTTAACGAAATCATTTCAAACTGCCTGATCATTGGACAACATCATGAAATGATATCAGCATCTTCATCATCATTGGTTGACATTTGTCAGTGCTCCTGTGGCTGTAACCCACATTTTAACATGGAGTTGGTCTTTATCTGTGATTCCTTACAGTGATGGGAGTGATTCTATGGGCTGGAGTTTCACATAGTCAGGGAGACTCCAGGGAGGTGTGAAAATGGTGGCCAGGACCCAATTTCAGGATTTCTGACCACATTCCCGGGCTTTCCAGTGTGGGTTAAGGCTGCAGACTGCTGCAGGTCAGGAGCACACACCCTGCACCCTGCACCATGCACTCCTGACCTGGCTGGCTCCATAGCGATGATAGGCATGTCCTAGTCCTCCACAAGTTTCATGAAATTGGGCCAGTTTTTAAAGGCCCCTCAGAGGTGTCAGGAAGCATAGACTGGATGAGGAACTCTTTGAAAGCTAAGTTCAAAAAGTCTTGCCTATACACCCCATGGCAATCTATGCTCCCCACCCACCCCCAATGGCCCCTCATACCCTCCATGCCAAGCTATGCCACTCCGCCACCCATGGCCCCTCTTATACTCTATGCCAAGCCATAGCACTTCCATGCTCAATTGCGCATTACACACACTGTATAGAATCTGTATTGGCCAATAAAATTGTCAATCATCCAGACCCTTTAAATTATCAATAGCAGAAACTGCAAGTACTTGAAAACTCTTTATCTTGTGCAAATAAACATTGTGCAATTGACAGAATAGACCTGAGATCTACAGCTGTAATGTTTTCCCTGGGGTGCAGCTGTTTGCACTCTCTTTTGGGTGTCTGGGCTCTCAGATAAGACCTATTATGTGTGGAGAGTATGCAGGACCATGGAGAGTTTGAGTAGTGAGCATGGATGGGGCATAGGGAATGTGTGGGGTGAGGGCTAGAGGGACTTAGAGTTTTTATTGCAACTGGTACAGAGTCCCACAGCACCAAAATGTGCATTTTAAACAGCGCACCTTGGTACACAGAAGCCCCTGGGGCTGCCTCCAAACTCTTTCCAGGGGCAGGGGGCCTGACTCCCATTTGCACTCGCCAATCCTGGCATGAAAATCCCATCTTTGCTGACATTTTCTCCTGAGGCAGGCATGATAAGCCAGGAAATTTTTGAACTCATGCTACTGTTATGACTGGGATGGGAGGAGTGGACAGTTTCTCTAGCCCCACTACTCTGCGGGTCACACTATTGGTTTAAAAATTTACCTGACTCACAAAATGGTCAATTATATACCTTCAATACTGTTAGACCCAGAATAAAAGAGACTTCAACCATGCTTCTTTCAATAAATTCAGAATGATTGTTATATTATAAAACAAAATTTATTTTATTAAAAAACAAGTTGCAAGGACTGGTCAACAATAATTGTACTCTGGAAGTATAACTATCTATACCTTTTAAAAATACCCCAACATACACACATACACAAGCACACAAAAAAAGGACAAACAGCTAGGGTCTCTCTACAGGGATGGTGGGGGGGGGGGTGTCTTTAGAGAATAGGCGTTATCAAATAAAGGATAAACTTCACAGGGTCTCGACGCTACCAATATTGAGCTCCCTCTTGTGAGGGTCCCAATAGAAGTCTGGAGGCTCTCACCAAAGGAGCTTCAACGAGGCAGAAAATATAAGTGGGACAATCCCTGTTGTCTCAGCTTCTCAGTTTTAAAAAAAATGGACAATCTCCACGGAGCTGAAGATTCTTAACTGGATACTTGGCTTGGGCGACAGTAAGATATAGACGGGATGGTCAAATAGGCAGATAAGTGGCAGATGGAATTTAATCCTAAAAATGTGAAGTGATACACTTGGGAAGGAGTAATTTAACAAGGAAGTATTCAATGAACGGCATGACACTACGAAGGTCTGAGGAAAAAAGGGACACTGGCGTGTGCGTCCATAGATCTCGGAAGGCAGTGGGGCATGTTAGTGGGGTGGTGAAAAAGGCATATGGGACACTTGCCTTTATCAAATGAAGCATAGGTTATAAAAGTAGTCATGTTGGAGTTGTATAGAACTTTGGTGAGGCCACAGCTGGAGTAATGTGTGCAGTTCTGATGACCACATTATAGGAAGGATGTGATTGCACTGGAGGGGGTGCAGAAGAGATTCACCAGGAAGTTGCCTGGGATGAAACATTTAAGTTATGAAGAGAGGTTGGATAGACTTGGGTTGTTTTCGTTGGAGCAGAGAAGACCGAGGGGCGACCTGATTGAGGTGCACAAGGTTATGAGGGGCATGGACAGGATGGATAGGGAGCAGCTGTTCCCCTTAGTTGAAGGGTCAGTCATGACGGGACACAAGTTCAAGGTGAGGGGCAGGAGGTTTGGGGGGGGATGTGAGGAGAAACCTTTTTACCCAGAGGGTGGTGAGGGTCTGGAATGTGCTGCCTGGGAGGGTGGTGGAGGCGGGTTGTCTCACATCCTCTAAAAAGTACCTGGATGAGCACTTGGCGCATCATAACATTCAAGGCAATGGGCCAAGTATTGGTAAATGGGATTAGGGAGGTAGGTCAGGTGTTTCTCACATGTTGGTGCAGACTCGTTGAGCCAAAGGGCCTCTTCTGCGCGGTGTGATTCTGTGATTCTGCGATACTGACAAGAACTTTATTTCAGGCAAGACAAGGTGGCAAGCTGGGCAGCTTTTAATTTCTCAGTTCAGTTCCAACTGAACTCAAATGAACAAGTCCAAAAGTAAACGTCATGCTTGTCATGTGATTTCAAGTAACTAACTAGTTTTTTGCAAAGCAAACAAGCACGCAGCTCTTCCCCGCTCAGGAACCATGCTGATCAGGTGATGCTTGGAAAAAGGGATGCTTATTGACACTTCCAAGGTGAACTATGAGCCTTATAAAGAAATTTCAGGTCAGCAACCAAAGGTCCAAATATTGCAATGTCCTTCCAAATTTTAAAAGGAAAATATAGTTTCTGCAGATAAGGTATTCCCAACATGACCAACATCGAAGAGGAAAATCCGGCTAATCTGTGATTCCCTCACAGTGATGGGATGTGGGTCTGTATTTGTGATTCCCTCACAGTGATGGGATGTGGGTCTGTATCTGTGATTCCCAAAATGTGATGGGATGTGGGTCTGTATCTGTGATTCGCTCACAGTGATGGGATGTGGGTTTGTGTCTGTGATTCCCTCAGAGTGATGGGATGTGGGTTGTATCTGTGATTCGCTGACAGTGATGGGATGTGGGTCTGTATCCGTGATTCCCTCACGGTAAAGGGATGTGGGTCCGTATATGTGATTCCCTCACAGTGATGGGATGTGGATCTGTATCTGTGATTCGCTGACAATGATGGGATGTGGGTCTGTATCTGTGATTCCCTGACGGTGAAGGGATGTGGGTCTGTATATGTGATTCCCTCACAGTGATGGGATGTGGGTCTGTATCTGTGATTACCTCACAGTGAAGGGATGTGGGTCTGTATCTGTGATTCCCTCACAGTGATGGGATGTGGGTCTGTATCTGTGATTCCCACAATGTGAGAGGATGTGGGTCTGTAACTGTAATTCCCTAACTTTGATGGGCTGTGTGTCTGTATCTGTGATTCCCACACAGTGATGGGATGTGAGTCTGTATCTGTGATTCCCACAATGTGATGGGATGTGAGTCTGTATCTGTGATTCACACAGTGATGGGATGTGGGGCTGTATCTGCGATTCCCTCACTGTGATGGGATGTGGGTCTGTATCTGTGATTCCCACAATGTGATTGAAAGTGGGTCTGTATCTGTGATTCCCTCACAGTGATGGGCTGTGTGTCTGTATCTGTGATTCCCACACAGTGATGGGATGTGAGTCTGTATCTGTGATTCCCACAATGTGATGGGATGTGAGTCTGTATCTGTGATTCACACAGTGATGGGATGTGGGGCTGTATCTGTGATTCCCTCACTGTGATGGGATGTGGGTCTGTATCTGTGATTCCCACAATGTGATTGAAAGTGGGTCTGTATCTGTGATTCCCTCACAGTGATGGGTTGTGGGTCTGTATCTGTGATTCCCACAATGAGATGGGATGTGGGACTGTATCTGTGCTTCCCTCACATTGATGGGATGTTGGACTGTATCTGTGATTCCCTCACAGTGATGGGATGTGGGTCTGTATCTTTGATTCCAACAATGTGATGGGATGTGGGTCTGTATCTGTGATTCGCTCACAGTGATGGGATGTGGGTCTGTATATGTGATTCCCTCACAGTGATTGGATGTGGGTCTATATGTGATTCGCTCACAGTGATGGGATGTGGGTCTGTATCTGTGATTCCCACACAGTGATGGGATGTGGGTCAGTATCTGTGAATCCCTCACAGAGATGGGATGTGTGTCTGTATCTGTGATTCCCTCACAGTGATGGGATGTGGGTCTGTATCTGTGATTCCCTCACAGTGATGGGATGTGGGTCTGTATCTGTGAATCCCTCACAGAGATGGGATGTGTGTCTGTATCTGTGATTCGCTCACTGTGATGGGATGTGGGTCTGTATCTGTGATTCCCACAATGTGATGGGATGTGGGTCTGTATCTGTGATTACCTCACTGTGATGGGATGTGTGTCTGGGTCTGTGATTCACACACAGTGATGAGATGTGGGTCTGTATATGTGACTCCCTCACAGTGAAGGTATGTGGGTCTGTATATGTGATTCCCTCACATTGATGGGATGTGGATCTGTATCTGTGATTCCCTCAAAGTGCTGGGATGTGGGTCTGTATCTGCGATTCCCTCACTGTGATTGGATGTGGGTCTGTATCTGTGATACCCTCACAGTGATGGGATGTGGGTCTGTATCTGTGATTCCCTCACAGTGATGGGATGTGGGTCTGTATCTGCGATTCCCTCACAGTGATGGGATATGGGTCTGAATCTGTGATTCCCTCACAGTGATGGGATGTGAGTCTGTATCTGTGATTCCATCACAGTGATGGGATGTGTGTCTGTATATGTGATTCACACACAGTGATTGAATGTGGGTCTGTATCTGTGATTCCCTCACAGTGATGGGATTGGGGTCTGTATATGTGATTTCCTCACAGTGATGGGATGTGGGACTGTATCTGTGATTCCCACAATGTAATGGGATGTGGGTCTGTATCTGTGATTCCCTCACAGTGATGGGATGTGGGTCTGTATCTGTGATTCACACAGTGATGGGATGTGGGTCTGTATCTGTGATTCCCTCACAGCGTTGGGATGTGGGACTGTATATGTGATTCCCTCACAGTGATGGGATGTGGGTCTGTATCTGTGATTTCCACACAGTGATGGGATGTGAGTCTGTATCTGTGATTCACACAGTGATGGGATGTGGGGCTGTATCTGTGATTCCCTCACTGTGATGGGATGTGGGTCTGTATCTGTGATTCCCTCACAGTGATGGGATGTGGGTCTGTATCTGTGAATCCCTCACAGAGATGGGATGTGTGTCTGTATCTGTGATTCGCTCACTGTGATGGGATGTGGGTCTGTATCTGTGATTACCTCACTGTGATGGGATGTGTGTCTGGGTCTGTGATTCACACACAGTGATGAGATGTGGGTCTGTATATGTGATTCCCTCACATTGATGGGATGTGGATCTGTATCTGTGATTCCCTCAAAGTGCTGGGATGTGGGTCTGTATCTGCGATTCCCTCACAGTGATGGGATGTGGGTCTGTATCTGTGAATCCCTCACAGAGATGGGATGTGTGTCTGTATCTGTGATTCGCTCACTGTGATGGGATGTGGGTCTGTATCTGTGATTACCTCACTGTGATGGGATGTGTGTCTGGGTCTGTGATTCACACACAGTGATGAGATGTGGGTCTGTATATGTGATTCCCTCACATTGATGGGATGTGGATCTGTATCTGTGATTCCCTCAAAGTGCTGGGATGTGGGTCTGTATCTGCGATTCCCTCACTGTGATTGGATGTGGGTCTGTATCTGTGATACCCTCACAGTGATGGGATGTGGGTCTGTATCTGTGATTCCCTCACAGTGATGGGATGTGGGTCTGTATCTGCGATTCCCTCACAGTGATGGGATATGGGTCTGAATCTGTGATTCCCTCACAGTGATGGGATGTGAGTCTGTATCTGTGATTCCATCACAGTGATGGGATGTGTGTCTGTATATGTGATTCACACACAGTGATGGAATGTGGGTCTGTATCTGTGATTCCCTCACAGTGATGGGATGGGGGTCTGTATATGTGATTTCCTCACAGTGATGGGATGTGGGACTGTATCTGTGATTCCCACATTGTAATGGGATGTGGGTCTGTATCTGTGATTCCCTCACAGTGATGGGATGTGGGTCTGTATCTGTGATTCACACAGTGATGGGATGAGGGTCTGTATCTGTGATTCACACACAGTAAAGTGATGTAAGTCTGTATCTGTGGTTCCCACAATGTGACGGGATGTGTGTCTGTATCTGTGATTCCCACAATGTGAGGGGATGTGAGTCTGTATCTGTAATTCCCTCACAGTGATGGGATGTGTGTCTGTATCTGTGATTCCCACAATGTGATGGGATGTGGGTCTGTATCTGTGATTCCCTCACAGTGATGGGATGTGGGTCTGTATCTGTGATTCCCACAATGTGATGGGATGTGGGTCTGTATCTGTGATTCACACAAAGTGCTGGGATGTGTGTCTCTATCTGTGATTCCCACAGAGTGATGGGATGTGGGGCTGTATCTGTGATTCCAACAATTTGAGGGGATGTGGGTCTGTATCTGCGATTCCCACAATGTGAAGGGATGTGGGTCTGTATCTGTGCTTCCCTCACTGTGATGGGATGTTGGGCTGTATCTGTGATTCCCACAATGTGATGGGATGTGGGTCAGTATCAGTGAATCCCACAATGTGAGGGGATGTGGGTATGTACCTGTGATTCCCTCACTGTGATGGGATGTGGGTCTGTATCTGTGATTCCCACAATGTGAGGGGATGTGGGTCTGTATCTGTCATTCCCTCACAGTGATGGGATGTGTGTCTGTATCTGTGTTTCCCTCACAGTGATGGGATGTGGGTCTGTATCTGTGATTCACACAAAGTGATGGGATGTGGGTCTGTATCTGTGATTCCCTCACAGTGATGGGATGTGTGTCTGTATCTGTGATTACCTCACAGTGATGGGATGTGTGTCTGTATCTGTGATTCCCAGACAGTGATGCGATGTGGGTCTGTATCTGTGATTCCCTCACAGTGATGGGATTTGGGTCTGTATCTGTGATTCCCAAAATGTGATGGGATGTGGGTCTGTGTCTGTGATTCCCTCACAGTGATGGGATGTGGGTCTGTATCTGTGATTCCCACAATGTGATGGGATGTGGGTCTGTATCTGTGATACCCTCAGGGTGAAGGGATGTGGGTCTGTTTATGCGATTCCCTCACAGTGATGGGATGTGGGTCTGTATCTGTGATTCGCTCACAGTGAAGGGATGTGGGTCTGTATCTGTGATTCCCTCACAGTGATGGGATGTGGGTCTGTATCTGTGATTCCCTCACAGTGAAGGGATGTGGGTCTGTATATGTGATTTCCTCACAGTGATGGGATGTGGGACTGTATCTGTGATTCCCACAATGTAATGGGATGTGGGTCTGTATCTGTGATTCCCTCACAGTGATGGGATGTGGGTCTGTATCTGTGATTCCCTCAGAGTGATGGGATGTGGGTCTGTATCTGTGATTCACACAGTGATGGGATGAGGGTCTGTATCTGTGATTCACACACAGTAAAGTGATGTAATTCTGTATCTGTGGTTCCCACAATGTGAGGGGATGTGTGTCTGTATCTGTGATTCCCACAATGTGAGAGGATGTGAGACTGTATCTGTGATTCCCACAATGTGATGGGATGTGGGTCTGTATCTGTGATTCCCTCACAGTGATGGGCTGTGGGTCTGTATCTGTGATTCCCACAATGTGATGGGATGTGGGTCTGTATCTGTGATTCACACAAAGTGATGGGATGTGGGTATGTATCTGTGATTTCCTCACAGTGATGGGCTGTGGGTCTGAATCTGTGATGCACACACAGTGATGGGATGTGGGTCTGTATCTGTGATTACCTCACCGTGATGAGATGTGTGTCTGTAGCTGTGATTTCCTCACAGTGATAGGATGTGGGGCTGTATCTGTGATTCCAACAATTTGAGGGGATGTGGGTCTGTACCTGTGATTCCCTCACTGTGATGGGATGTGGGTCTGTATCTGTGATTCCCACAATGTGAGGGGATGTGGGTCTGTATCTGTCATTCCCTCACAGTGATGGGATGTGTGTCTGTATCTGTGATTCCCTCACAGTGATGGGATGTGGGTCTGTATCTGTGATTCACACAAAGTGATGGGATGTGGGTCTGCATCTGTGATTCCCTCACAGTGATGGGATGTGTGTCTGTATCTGTGATTACCTCACAGTGATGGGATGTGTGTCTGTATCTGTGATTCCCAAACAGTGATGGGATGTGGGTCTGTATCTGTGATTCCCTCACAGTGATGGGATTTGGGTCTGTATCTGTGATTCCCAAAATGTGATGGGATGTGGGTCTGTGTCTGTGATTCCCTCACAATGATGGGATGTGGGTCTGTATCTGTGATCCCCTAACAGTGATGGGATGTGGGTCTGTATCTGTGATACCTTCACGGTGAAGGGATGTGGGTCTGTTTATGCGATTCCCTCACAGTGATGGGATGTGGGTCTGTATCTGTTATTCGCTCACAGTGATGGGATGTGGGTCTGTATCTGCGATTCCCTCACAGTGATGGGATATGGGTCTGTATCTGTGATTCCCTCACACCGATGGGATGTGGGTCTGAATCTGCGATTCCCTCACAGTGATGGGATATGGGTCTGAATCTGTGATTCCCTCACAGTGATGGGATGTGGGTCTGAATCTGCGATTCCCTCACAGTGATGGGATATGGGTCTGTATCTGTGATTCACACAGTGATGGGATGAGGGTCTGTATCTGTGATCCACACACAGTAAAGTGATGTAAGTCTGTATCTGTGATTCCCACAATGTGACGGGATGTGTGTCTGTATCTGTGATTCCCACAATGTGATGGGATGTGGGTCTGTATCTGTGATTCCCTCACAGTGATGGGATGTGGGTCTGTATCTGTGATTCACACAAAGTGATGGCATGTGGGAATGTATCTGTGATTCCCTCACAGTGATGGGATGTGGGTCTGAATCTGTGATGCACACACAGTGATGGGATGTGGGTCTGTATCTGTGATTACCTCACCGTGATGAGATGTGTGACTGTAGCTGTGATTTCCTCACAGTGATGGGATGTGGGTCTGTATCTGTGATTCCAACAATTTGAGGGGATGTGGGTCTGTATCTGTGATTCCCACAATGTGATGGGATGTGGGTCTGTATCTGTGATTCCCTCACAGTGATGGGAGGTGGGGCTGTATCTGTGATACCCACAATGTGAGGGGATGTGGGTCTGTATCTGTGATTCTCACAATCTGAAGGGAGGTGGGTCTGTATCTATGCTTCCCTCACTGTGATGGGATGTTGAGCTGTATCTGTGATTCCCACAATGTGATGGGATGTGGGTCAGTATCAGTGAATCCCACAATGTGAGGGGATGTGGGTATGTACCTGTGATTCCCTCACTGTGATGGGATGTGGATCTGTATCTGTGATTCCCACAATGTGAGGGGATGTGGGTCTGTATCTGTGATTCCCTCACGGTGATGGGATGTGGGTCTGTATCTGTCATTCCCTCACAGTGAGGGGATGTGTGTCTGTATCTGTGATTCCCTCACAGTGATGGGATGTGGGTCTGTATCTGTGATTCACACAAAGTGATGTGATGTGGGTCTGTATCTGTGATTCCCTCACAGTGATGGGAAGTGTGTCTGTATCTGTGATTACCTCACAGTGATGGGATGTGTGTCTGTATCTGTGATTCCCACACAGTGATGGGATGTGGGTCTGTATCTGTGATTCCCTCACAGTGATGGGATGTGGGGCTCTATCTGTAATTACCACAATGTGATTAAATGTGGGTCTGTATCTGTGATTCCCTCACAGTGATGGGATTTGGGTCTGTATCTGTGATTCCCAAAATGTGATGGGATGTGAGTCTGTATCTGTGATTCGCTCACAGTGATGGGATGTGGGTCTGTATCTGTAATTCCCTGACAGTGATGGGATGTGGGTCTGTATCTGTGATACCCTCACGGTGAAGGGATGTGGGTCTGTATATGCGATTCCCTCACAGTGATGGGATGTGGGTCTGTATCTGTGATTCGCTCACAGTGATGGGATGTGGGTCTGTATCTGTGATTACCTCACAGTGAAGGGATGTGGGTCTGTATATGTGATTCCCTCACAGTGATGGGATGTGGGTCTGTATCTCTGATTCCCTCACTGTGATTGGATGTGGGTCTGTATCTGTGATTACCTCACAGTGATGGGATGTGGGACTGTATCTGTGATTCCCTCACAGTGATGGGATGTGGGTCAGTATCTGTGATTTCCTCAAAGTGATGGGATGTGGGTCTGTATTGGTGATTCACTTACAGTGATGGGATGTGATTCTGCATCTGTGCTTTCCTCACAGTGATGGGATGTGGGTCTGTATATGTGATTTCCTCACAATGTGATGGGATGTGGGTCTGTATCTGTGATTTCCTCACAGTCATGGGATGTGGGTCTGTATCTGTGATTCCCGCACAGTGATGGGATGTGGGTCTGTATCTGTGATTCCCTCACATTGATGGGATGTGGGTCTGTATCTGTGATTCCCTCAGAGAGATGGGATGTGGGTCTGTATCTATGATTCACACACAGTAAAGTGATGTGTGTCTGTATCTGTGATTCACACAATGTGAGGGGATGTGGCTCTGTATCTGTGATTCCCACAATGTGATGGGATGTGGGTCTGTATCTGTGATTCCCTCACAGTGATGAGATGTGTGTCTGTATCTGGGATTCCCTCACAGTGATGGGATGTGGGTCTGTATCTGTGATACACACAATGTGATGTGATGTGGGTCTGTATCTTTGATTTCCTGACAGTGATGGGATGTGGGACTATATCTGTGATTCCCTCACAGTGATGAGATGTGAGTCTGAATCTGTGATTCCCTCACAGTGATGGGATGTGGGTCTGTATCTGTGATTCCCACAATGTGAAGGGATGTGGGTCTGTATCTGTGATTCCCTCACTGTGATGGGATGTTGGGCTGTATCTGTGATTCCCACAATGTGATGGGATGTGGGTCAGTATCAGTGAATCCCACAATGTGAGGGGATGTGGGTATGTATCTGTGATTCCCTCACTGTGAAGGGATGTGGGTCTGTATCTGTGATTCCCACAATGTGAGGGGATGTGAGTCTGTATCTGTGATTCCCACATTGTGAGGGGATGTGGGTCTGTATCTGTGATTCCCTCACGGTGATGGGATGAGGGTCTGTATCTGTCATTCCCTCACAGTGATGGGATGTGTGTCTGTATCTGTGATTCCCTCAGTGATGGGATGTGTGTCTGTATCTATGATTCACACAAAGTGATGGGATGTGGGTCTGTATCTGTGATTCCCACAATGTGATGGGATGTGGGTCTGTATCTGTGATTTCCTCACAGTCATGGGATGTGGGTCTGTATCTGTGATTCCCGCACAGTGATGGGATGTGGGTCTGTAGCTGTGATTCCCTCACAGTGATGGGATGTGGGCCTGTAACTGTAATTCCCTCACTTTGATGGGCTGTGTGTCTGCATCTGTGATTCCCACACAGTGATGGGGTGTGAGTCTGTATCTGTGATTCCCACAATGTGATGGGATGTGAGTCTGTATCTGTGATTCACACAGTGATGGGATGTGGGGCTGTATCTGTGATTCCCTCACTGTGATGGGATGTGGGTCTGTATCTGTGATTCCCTCATAGTGATGGGTTGTGGGTCTGTATCTGTGATTCCCACAATGTTATGGGATGTGGGTCTGTATCTGTGATTCCCTCACAGTGATGGGATGTGTGCCTGTATCTGTGATTCGCACACAGTGATGGGACGTGGCTCTAATCAGTGATTCCCACACAGTGATGGGATCTCAGTCTGTATCTGTGCTTTCCTCACAGAGATGGGATGTGGGTCTGTATATGTGATTTCCTCACAGTGATGGGATGTGGGTCTGTATCTGTGATTGCCACAATGTGATGGGATGTGGGTCTGTATCTGTGATTCCCTCACAGTGAAGAGATGTGGGTGTGTATCTGCGATTCCCTCAGAGTGATGGGATGTGGGTCTGTATCTGTGATTCACACAGTGATGGGATGTGGGTCTGTATCTGTGATTCACACACAGTAAAGTGATGTGTGTCTGTATCTGTTAATCCCACAATGTGATGTGATGTGTGTCTGTATCGGTGATTCCCACAATGTGAGGGGATGTGGGTCTGTATCTGTGATTCCCTCACAGTGATGGGATGTGGGTCTGTATCTGTGATTCCCACAATGAGATGGGCTGTGGGTCTGTATCTGTGTATCCCTCACAGTGATGGGATGTGGGTCTGTATCTGTGATTCCCACAATGTGATGGGATGTGGGTCTGTATCTGTGATTCCCTCAAAGCGATGGGATGTGGGTCTGTATCTGTGATTCCCTCACTGTGATTGGATGTGGGTCTGTATCTGTGATTCCCTCACAGTGATGGGAAGTGTGTCTGTATCTGTGATTACCTCACAGTGATGGGATGTGTGTCTGTATCTGTGATTCCCACACAGTGATGGGATGTGGGTCTGTATCTGTGATTCCCTCACAGTGATGGGATGTGGGGCTCTATCTGTAATTACCACAATGTGATTAAATGTGGGTCTGTATCTGTGATTCCCTCACAGTGATGGGATTTGGGTCTGTATCTGTGATTCCCAAAATGTGATGGGATGTGAGTCTGTATCTGTGATTCGCTCACAGTGATGGGATGTGGGTCTGTATCTGTAATTCCCTGACAGTGATGGGATGTGGGTCTGTATCTGTGATACCCTCACGGTGAAGGGATGTGGGTCTGTATATGCGATTCCCTCACAGTGATGGGATGTGGGTCTGTATCTGTGATTCGCTCACAGTGATGGGATGTGGGTCTGTATCTGTGATTCCCTCACAGTGAAGGGATGTGGGTCTGTATATGTGATTCCCTCACAGTGATGGGATGTGGGTCTGTATCTCTGATTCCCTCACTGTGATTGGATGTGGGTCTGTATCTGTGATTACCTCACAGTGATGGGATGTGGGACTGTATCTGTGATTCCCTCACAGTGATGGGATGTGGGTCAGTATCTGTGATTTCCTCAAAGTGATGGGATGTGGGTCTGTATTGGTGATTCACTTACAGTGATGGGATGTGATTCTGCATCTGTGCTTTCCTCACAGTGATGGGATGTGGGTCTGTATATGTGATTTCCTCACAATGTGATGGGATGTGGGTCTGTATCTGTGATTTCCTCACAGTCATGGGATGTGGGTCTGTATCTGTGATTCCCGCACAGTGATGGGATGTGGGTCTGTATCTGTGATTCCCTCACATTGATGGGATGTGGGTCTGTATCTGTGATTCCCTCAGAGAGATGGGATGTGGGTCTGTATCTATGATTCACACACAGTAAAGTGATGTGTGTCTGTATCTGTGATTCACACAATGTGAGGGGATGTGGCTCTGTATCTGTGATTCCCACAATGTGATGGGATGTGGGTCTGTATCTGTGATTCCCTCACAGTGATGAGATGTGTGTCTGTATCTGGGATTCCCTCACAGTGATGGGATGTGGGTCTGTATCTGTGATACACACAATGTGATGTGATGTGGGTCTGTATCTTTGATTTCCTGACAGTGATGGGATGTGGGACTATATCTGTGATTCCCTCACAGTGATGAGATGTGAGTCTGAATCTGTGATTCCCTCACAGTGATGGGATGTGGGTCTGTATCTGTGATTCCCACAATGTGAAGGGATGTGGGTCTGTATCTGTGATTCCCTCACTGTGATGGGATGTTGGGCTGTATCTGTGATTCCCACAATGTGATGGGATGTGGGTCAGTATCAGTGAATCCCACAATGTGAGGGGATGTGGGTATGTATCTGTGATTCCCTCACTGTGAAGGGATGTGGGTCTGTATCTGTGATTCCCACAATGTGAGGGGATGTGAGTCTGTATCTGTGATTCCCACATTGTGAGGGGATGTGGGTCTGTATCTGTGATTCCCTCACGGTGATGGGATGAGGGTCTGTATCTGTCATTCCCTCACAGTGATGGGATGTGTGTCTGTATCTGTGATTCCCTCAGTGATGGGATGTGTGTCTGTATCTATGATTCACACAAAGTGATGGGATGTGGGTCTGTATCTGTGATTCCCACAATGTGATGGGATGTGGGTCTGTATCTGTGATTTCCTCACAGTCATGGGATGTGGGTCTGTATCTGTGATTCCCGCACAGTGATGGGATGTGGGTCTGTACCTGTGATTCCCTCACAGTGATGGGATGTGGGCCTGTAACTGTAATTCCCTCACTTTGATGGGCTGTGTGTCTGCATCTGTGATTCCCACACAGTGATGGGGTGTGAGTCTGTATCTGTGATTCCCACAATGTGATGGGATGTGAGTCTGTATCTGTGATTCACACAGTGATGGGATGTGGGGCTGTATCTGTGATTCCCTCACTGTGATGGGATGTGGGTCTGTATCTGTGATTCCCTCATAGTGATGGGTTGTGGTTCTGTATCTGTGATTCCCACAATGTTATGGGATGTGGGTCTGTATCTGTGATTCCCTCACAGTGATGGGATGTGTGCCTATATCTGTGATTCGCACACAGTGATGGGACGTGGCTCTAATCAGTGATTCCCACACAGTGATGGGATCTCAGTCTGTATCTGTGCTTTCCTCACAGTGATGGGATGTGGGTCTGTATATGTGATTTCCTCACAGTGATGGGATGTGGGTCTGTATCTGTGATTGCCACAATGTGATGGGATGTGGGTCTGTATCTGTGATTCCCTCACAGTGAAGAGATGTGGGTGTGTATCTGCGATTCCCTCAGAGTGATGGGATGTGGGTCTGTATCTGTGATTCACACAGTGATGGGATGTGGGTCTGTATCTGTGATTCACACACAGTAAAGTGATGTGTGTCTGTATCTGTTAATCCCACAATGTGATGTGATGTGTGTCTGTATCGGTGATTCCCACAATGTGAGGGGATGTGGGTCTGTATCTGTGATTCCCTCACAGTGATGGGATGTGGGTCTGTATCTGTGATTCCCACAATGAGATGGGCTGTGGGTCTGTATCTGTGTATCCCTCACAGTGATGGGATGTGGGTCTGTATCTGTGATTCCCACAATGTGATGGGATGTGGGTCTGTATCTGTGATTCCCTCACAGTGATGGGATGTGGGTCTGTATCTGTGATTCACACAATGTGATGGGATGTGGTAATGTATCTGTGATTTCCTCACAGTGATGGGCTGGGGGTCTGAATCTGTGATGCACACACTGTGATGGGATGTGGGTCTGTATCTGTGATTTCCTCACCGTGATGGGATGTGTGTCTGTATCTGTGATTTCCTCACAGAGATGGGATGTGGGTCTGTATCTGCGATTCCCTCAATTTGAGGGGATGTGGGTCTGTACCTGGGATTCCCACAATGTGATGGGATGTGTGTCTGTATTTTGTGATTCCCTCACAGTGATGGGAGGTGGGGCAGAATCTGTGATTCCCACAATGTGAGGGGATGTGGGACTGTATATGTGATTCCAACAATGTGAAGGGATGTGGGCCTGTATCTGTGATTCCCTCACAGTGATGGGATGTGGGTCTGTATCTGTGATTCCCACAATGTGATGGGATGTGGGTCTGTATCTGTGATTCCCTCAGAGTGATGGGATGTGGGTCTGTATCTATGATTCACACAGTGATGGTATGTTTCTGTATCTGTGATTCACACACAGTAAAGTGATGTGTGTCTGTATCTGTGATTCCCACAATGTGATGGGATGTGTGTCTGTATCTGTGATTCCCACAATGTGATGGGATGTGGGTCTGTATCTGTGATTCCCTCACAGTGATGGGATGTGGGTCTGTATCTGTGATTCCCACAATGTGATGGGATGTGTGTCTGTATCTGTGATTCCCTCACAGTGATGGGATGTGGGACTGTATATGTGATTCCCACAATGTGATGGGTTGTGGGTCTGTATCTGTGATTCCCTCACAGTGATTGGATGTGGGTCTGTATCTGTGATTCACACAATGTGATGGAATGTGGGAATGTGTCTGTGATTTCCTCACAGTGATGGGCTGTGGGTCTGAAAATGTGATGCACACACAGTGATGGGATGTGGGTCTGTATCTGTGATTTCCTCACCGTGATGAGATGTGGGTCCGTATCTGTGATTCACACAATGTGATGGGATGTGGGTCTGTATCTGTGATTCCCACAATGTGAAGAGATATGGGTCTTCATCTGTGATTCCCTCACAGTGATGGGATGTTGGTCTGTATCTGTGATTCCCACAATGTGAT
This sequence comes from Carcharodon carcharias, assembly GCF_017639515.1. NCBI lineage: Eukaryota > Metazoa > Chordata > Chondrichthyes > Lamniformes > Lamnidae > Carcharodon > Carcharodon carcharias. The sequence goes on from NC_054471.1 coordinate 10,335,791, forward strand.
GGGATGTGGGTCAGTATCAGTGAATCCCACAATGTGAGGGGATGTGGGTCTGTATCTGTGATTCCCTCACTATGATGGGATGTGGGTCTGTATCTGTGATTCCCACAATGTGAGGGGATGTGCGGCTGTATCTGTGAGTCCCTCAAAGTGATGGGATGTGGGTCTGTATCTGTGATTCCCTTAGAGTGATGGGATGTGGGTCTGTATCTGTGATTCCCTAAAAGTGATGGGATGTGGGTCTGTATCTGTGATTCACACAGTGATGGTATGTTTCTGTATCTGTGATTCACACACAGTAAAGTGATGTGTGTCTGTATCTGTGATTCCCACAATGTGATGGGATGTGTGTCTGTATCTGTGATTCCCACAATGTGATGGGATGTGGGTCTGTATCTGTGATTCCCTCACAGTGATGGGACATGGGTCTGTATCTGTGATTCCCACAATGTGATGGGATGTGGGTCTGTATCTGTGATTCCCTCAAAGTGATGGGATGTGGGTCTGTATTTGAGATTCCCACAATGTGATGGGATGTGGGTCTGTATCTGTGATTCCCACAATGTGAGGCGATGTGGGTCTGTATCTGTGATTCCCACAATGTGAGGGGATGTGGGTCTGTATCTGTGATTCCCACAATGTGATGGGATGTGGTTCTGTATATGTGATTTCCTCACAGTAATGGGATGTGTGTATGTATCTGTGATTCACACACAGTGATGGGATGTGTGCCTGTATCTGTGATTCCCTCACAGTGATGGGATGTGTGTCTGTGTCTGTGATTCACACACAGTGATGGGATGTGTGTCTGTGTCTGTGATTCCCACAATGTGATGGGATGTGGGTCTGTATCTGTGATTCCCACAATCTGAGGGGATGTGGGTCTATAACTGTGATTCACACACAGTGATGGGATGTGGGTTTGTATCTGTGATTTCCTCACAGTGATGAGATGTGTGTCTGTATCTGTCATTTCCTCACAGTTATGGGATGTGGGTCTGTATCTGTGATTCCCACAATGTGAGGGAAAGTGGGTCTGTATCTGTGATTCCAACAATGTGATGTGATGTGGGTCTGTATCTGTGATTCCCTCACAGTGATGGGATGTGTGTCCGTATCTGTGATTCACACACAGTTAAGGGAATGTGTGTCTGTATCTGTGATTCCCACAATGTGATGGGATGTGGGTCTGTATCTGTGATTCCCACAATGTGAGGGGATGTGGGTCTGTAAAAATAATTCCCTCACTTTGATGGGCTGTGTGTCTTTATCTGTGATTCCCACACAGTGATGGGGTGTGAGTCTGTATCTGTGATTCCCACAATGTGAGGGGATGTGGGTCTGTATCTGTGATTCCCACAATGTGAAGGCATGCGGGTCTTTATCTGTGATTCCCTCACACTGATGGGATGTGGGGCTGTATCTGTGATTCCCACAATGTGCTTGAAAGTGAGTCTGTATCTGTGATTCCCTCATAGTGATGGGTTGTGGTCTATATCTGTGATTCCGACAATGTGAGGGGATGTGGGTCTGTATCTGTGATTCCCTCACAGTGATGGGATGTGTGCCAGTATCTGTGATTCACACACAGTGATGGGATGTGGGGCTGTATCTGTGATTCCCAAAATGTGATGGGTGTGGGTCTGAATCTGTGATTCGCTCACAGTGATGGGATGTGGGACTGTGTCTGTGATTCCCTCACAGTGATGGGATGTGGGTCTGTATCTGTGATTCCCTCACAGTGATGGGATGTGGGTCTGTATCTGTGATTCCCTGACAGTGATGTGATGTGGGTCTGTATCTGTGATTCCCTCACGATGAAGGGATGTGGGTCTGTATATGTGATTCCCTCACAGTGATGGGATGTGGGTCTGTATCTGTGATTCCCAAAATGTGATGGGTGTGGGTCTGAATCTGTGATTCGCTCACAGTGATGGGATGTGGGTCTGTGTCTGTGATTCCTTCACAGTGATGGGATGTGGGTCTGTATCTGTGATTCCCTCACAGTGATGGGATGTGGGTCTGTATCTGTGATTCCCTGACAATGATGGGATGTGGGTCTGTATCTGTGATTCCCTCACGGTGAAGGGATCTGGGTCTGTATATGTGATTCCCTCACTGTGATGGGATGTGTGTCTGTATCTGTGATTCCCTCACAGTGATTGGATGTGGGTCTGTATCTGTGATTCCCTCACAGTGATGGGATCTGGGTCTGTATCTGTGATTCCCTCACAGTGATCGGATGTGTGTCTGTATCTGTTATTACCTCACAGTGATGGGATGTGTGTCTCTATCTGTGATTCCCACAGAGTGATGGGATGTGGGTCTGTATCTGTGATTCGTACAATGTGATGGGATGTGTGTCTGTATCTGTGATTCCAACAAAGTGAGGGGATGTGGGTCTGTAACTGTAATTCCCTCACAGTGATGTGATGTGTGTCTGTATATGTGATTCACACACAGCGATGGGGTGTGGGTCTGTATCTGTTATTCCCTCACAGTGATGGGATGTGGGTCTGTATCTGTGATTAACACAATGTGATGTGATGTGGGTCTGTATCTGTGATTCCCTCACTGTGATGGGATGTGTGTCTGTATCTGTGATTCCCACAATGTGAGGGAATGTGTGTCTGTATCTGTGATTCCCACAATGTGATGGGATGTGGGTCTGTATCTGTGATTTCCTCACAGTGATGAGATGTGTGTCTGTATCTGTGATTCCCTCACAGTGATGAGATGTGTGTCTGTATCTGTGATTCACACACAGTGATGGGATGTGGGTCTTTATCTGTGATTTCCTCACAGTGATGAGATGTGTGTCTGTATCTGTGATTTCCTCACAGTGATGGGATGTGGGTCTGTATCTGTGATTCCCACAATGTGAGGGGAAGTGGGTCTATATCTGTGATTCCCACAATGTGATGGGATGTGGGTTTGTATTTGTGATTCGCTCACAGTGATGGGATGTGGGTCTGTGTCTGTGATTCCCTCACAGTGATGGGATGTGGGTCTGTATCTGTGATTCCCTGACAGTGATGGGATGTGGGTCTGTATCTGTGATTCCCTCACGGTGAAGGGATGTGGGTCTGTATCTGTGATTCCCTCACAGTGCTGGGATGTGTGTCTCTATCTGTGATTCCCACAGAGTGATGGGATGTGGGTCTGCATCTGTGATTCATACAATGTGATGGGATGTGTGTCTGTATCTCTGATTCACACACAGCGATGGGGTGTGGGTCTGTATCTGTGATTCCCTCACAGTGATGGGATGTGGGTCTGTATCTGTGATTAACACAATGTGATGGGATGTGGGTCTGTATCTGTGATTCCCTCACTGTGATGGGATGTGTGTCTGTATCTGTGATTCCCACAATGTGAGGGAATGTGTGTCTGTATCTGTGATTCCCACAATGTGAGGGAATGTGTGTCTGTATCTGTGATTCCCACAATGTGATCGGATGTGTGTCTGTATCTGTGATTCACACAGTGATGGGATGTGGGGCTGTATCTGTGATTCCCTCATAGTGATGGGTTGTGGGTCTGTATCTGTGATTCCCACAATGTTATGGGATGTGGGTCTGTATCTGTGAATCCCTCACAGTGATGGGATATGTGCCTGTATCTGTGATTCACACACAGTGATGGGATGTGGGTCTGTATCTGTGATTCCCTCACAGTGATTGGATGTGGGGCTGTATCTGTGCTGCCCACAATGTGATTGAATGTGGGTCTGTATCTGTGATTCCCTCACAGTGATGGGATGTGTGTCTCTATCTGTGATTCCCACAGAGTGATGGGATGTGGGTCTGTATCTGTGATTCGTACAATGTGATGGGATGTGTGTCTGTATCTGTGATTCCAACAAAGTGAGGGGATGTGGGTCTGTAACTGTAATTCCCTCACAGTGATGTGATGTGTGTCTGTATATGTGATTCACACACAGCGATGGGGTGTGGGTCTGTATCTGTTATTCCCTCACAGTGATGGGATGTGGGTCTGTATCTGTGATTAACACAATGTGATGTGATGTGGGTCTGTATCTGTGATTCCCTCACTGTGATGGGATGTGTGTCTGTATCTGTGATTCCCACAATGTGAGGGAATGTGTGTCTGTATCTGTGATTCCCACAATGTGATGGGATGTGGGTCTGTATCTGTGATTCCCTCACAGTGATGGGATGTGTGTCTGTATCTGTGATTCACACACAGTGATGGGATGTGGGTCTGTTCTGTGATTCCCACAATGTGAGGGAAAGTGGGTCTGTATCTGTGATTCCAACAAAGTGAGGGGATGTGGGTCTGTATCTGTGATTCCCTCACACTGATGGGATGTGTGTCTGTATCTGTGATTCCCACAATGTGATGGGATGTGGGTCTGTATCTGTGATTCCCACAATGTGAGGGGATGTGGGTCTGTAAAAATAATTCCATACTTTGATGGGCTATGTGTCTTTATCTGTGATTCCCACACAGTGATGGGGTGTGAGTCTGTATCTGTGATTCCCACAATGTGATGGGATGTGAGTCTGTATCTGTGATTCACACAGTGATGGGATGTGGGGCTGTATCTGTGATTCCCTCATAGTGATGGGTTGTGGGTCTGTATCTGTGATTCCCACAATGTTATGGGATGTGGGTCTGTATCTGTGAATCCCTCACAGTGATGGGATATGTGCCTGTATCTGTGATTCACACACAGTGATGGGATGTGGGTCTGTATCTGTGATTCCCTCACAGTGATTGGATGTGGGGCTGTATCTGTGCTGCCCACAATGTCATTGAATGTGGGTCTGTATCTGTGATTCCCTCAAAGTGATGGGATGTGGGTCTGTATCTGTGATGCCCAAAATGTGATGGGTGTGGGTCGGAATCTGTGATTCGCTCACAGTGATGGGATGTGGGTCTGTGTCTGTGATTCCTTCACAGTGATGGGATGTGGGTCTGTATCTGTGATTCCCTCACAGTGATGGGATGTGGGTCTGTATCTGTGATTCCCACAATGTGATGGGATGTGGGTCTGTATCTGTGATTCCCTCAAAGCGATGGGATGTGGGTCTGTATCTGTGATTCCCTCAGAGTGATGGGATGTGGGTCTGTATCTGAGATTCACACAGTGATGGTATGTTTCCGTATCTGTGATTCACACACAGTAAAGTTTTGTGTGTCTGTATCTGTGATTCCCACAATGTGATGGGATGTGTGTCTGTATCTGTGATTCCCACAATGTGATGGGATGTGGGTCTGTATCTGTGATTCCCTCACAGTGATGGGATGTGGGTCTGTATATGTGATTCCCACAATGTGATGGGATGTGGGTCTGTATCTGTGATTCCCTCACAGTGATGGGATGTGGGTCTGTTTCTGAGATTCCCACAATGTGATGGGATGTGGGTCTGTATCTGTGATTCCCCAACTGTGATTGTATGTGGGTCTGTATCTGTGATTCCCACAATGTGAGGGAATGTGTGTCTGTATCTGTGATTCCCACAATGTGAGGGAATGTGTGTCTGTATCTGTGATTCCCACAATGTGATGGGATGTGGGTCTGTATCTGTGATTCCCTGACAATGATGGGATGTGGGTCTGTATCTGTGATTCCCTCACGGTGAAGGGATCTGGGTCTGTATATGTGATTCCCTCACAGTGATGGGATGTGTGTCTGTATCTGTGAGTCCCTCACAGTGATTGGATGTGGGTCTGAATCTGTGATTCCCTCACAGTGATGGGATCTGGGTCTGTATCTGTGATTCCCTCACAGTGATCGGATGTGTGTCTGTATCTGTTATTACCTCACAGTGATGGGATGTGTGTCTCTATCTGTGATTCCCACAGAGTGATGGGATGTGGGTCTGTATCTGTGATTCGTACAATGTGATGGGATGTGTGTCTGTATCTGTGATTCCAACAAAGTGAGGGGATGTGGGTCTGTAACTGTAATTCCCTCACAGTGATGTGATGTGTGTCTGTATATGTGATTCACACACAGCGATGGGGTGTGGGTCTGTATCTGTTATTCCCTCACAGTGATGGGATGTGGGTCTGTATCTGTGATTAACACAATGTGATGTGATGTGGGTCTGTATCTGTGATTCCCTCACTGTGATGGGATGTGTGTCTGTATCTGTGATTCCCACAATGTGAGGGAATGTGTGTCTGTATCTGTGATTCCCACAATGTGATGGGATGTGGGTCTGTATCTGTGATTTCCTCACAGTGATGAGATGTGTGTCTGTATCTGTGATACCCTCACAGTGATGAGATGTGTGTCTGTATCTGTGATTCACACACAGTGATGGGATGTGGGTCTTTATCTGTGATTTCCTCACAGTGATGAGATGTGTGTCTGTATCTGTGATTTCCTCACAGTGATGGGATGTGGGTCTGTATCTGTGATTCCCACAATGTGAGGGGAAGTGGGTCTATATCTGTGATTCCCACAATGTGATGGGATGTGGGTTTGTATTTGTGATTCGCTCACAGTGATGGGATGTGGGTCTGTGTCTGTGATTCCCTCACAGTGATGGGATGTGGGTCTGTATCTGTGATTCCCTGACAGTGATGGGATGTGGGTCTGTATCTGTGATTCCCTCACGGTGAAGGGATGTGGGTCTGTATCTGTGATTCCCTCACAGTGCTGGGATGTGTGTCTCTATCTGTGATTCCCACAGAGTGATGGGATGTGGGTCTGCATCTGTGATTCATACAATGTGATGGGATGTGTGTCTGTATCTCTGATTCACACACAGCGATGGGGTGTGGGTCTGTATCTGTGATTCCCTCACAGTGATGGGATGTGGGTCTGTATCTGTGATTAACACAACGTGATGGGATGTGGGTCTGTATCTGTGATTCCCTCAATTGTTGGGATGTGTGTCTGTATCTGTGATTCCCACAATGTGAGGGAATGTGTGTCTGTATCTGTGATTCCCACAATGTGAGGGAATGTGTGTCTGTATCTGTGATTCCCACAATGTGATCGGATGTGTGTCTGTATCTGTTATTACCTCACAGTGATGGGATGTGTGTCTCTATCTGTGATTCCCACAGAGTGATGGGATGTGGGTCTGTATCTGTGATTCGTACAATGTGATGGGATGTGTGTCTGTATCTGTGATTCCAACAAAGTGAGGGGATGTGGGTCTGTAACTGTAATTCCCTCACAGTGATGTGATGTGTGTCTGTATATGTGATTCACACACAGCGATGGGGTGTGGGTCTGTATCTGTTATTCCCTCACAGTGATGGGATGTGGGTCTGTATCTGTGATTAACACAATGTGATGTGATGTGGGTCTGTATCTGTGATTCCCTCACTGTGATGGGATGTGTGTCTGTATCTGTGATTCCCACAATGTGAGGGAATGTGTGTCTGTATCTGTGATTCCCACAATGTGATGGGATGTGGGTCTGTATCTGTGATTTCCTCACAGTGATGAGATGTGTGTCTGTATCTGTGATTCCCTCACAGTGATGGGATGTGTGTCTGTATCTGTGATTCACACACAGTGATGGGATGTGGGTCTGTTCTGTGATTCCCACAATGTGAGGGAAAGTGGGTCTGTATCTGTGATTCCAACAAAGTGAGGGGATGTGGGTCTGTATCTGTGATTCCCTCACAGTGATGGGATGTGTGTCTGTATCTGTGATTCACACACAGTGATGGGATGTGTGTCTGTATCTGTGATTCCCACAATGTGATGGGATGTGGGTCTGTATCTGTGATTCCCACAATGTGAGGGGATGTGGGTCTGTAAAAATAATTCCATACTTTGATGGGCTATGTGTCTTTATCTGTGATTCCCACACAGTGATGGGGTGTGAGTCTGTATCTGTGATTCCCACAATGTGATGGGATGTGAGTCTGTATCTGTGATTCACACAGTGATGGGATGTGGGGCTGTATCTGTGATTCCCTCATAGTGATGGGTTGTGGGTCTGTATCTGTGATTCCCACAATGTTATGGGATGTGGGTCTGTATCTGTGAATCCCTCACAGTGATGGGATATGTGCCTGTATCTGTGATTCACACACAGTGATGGGATGTGGGTCTGTATCTGTGATTCCCTCACAGTGATTGGATGTGGGGCTGTATCTGTGCTGCCCACAATGTGATTGAATGTGGGTCTGTATCTGTGATTCCCTCAAAGTGATGGGATGTGGGTCTGTATCTGTGATGCCCAAAATGTGATGGGTGTGGGTCTGAATCTGTGATTCGCTCACAGTGATGGGATGTGGGTCTGTGTCTGTGATTCCTTCACAGTGATGGGATGTGGGTCTGTATCTGTGATTCCCTCACAGTGATGGGATGTGGGTCTGTATCTGTGATTCCCTCAAAGCGATGGGATGTGGGTCTGTATCTGTGATTCCCTCAGAGTGATGGGATGTGGGTCTGTATCTGAGATTCACACAGTGATGGTATGTTTCTGTATCTGTGATTCACACACAGTAAAGTGATGTGTGTCTGTATCTGTGATTCCCACAATGTGATGGGATGTGTGTCTGTATCTGTGATTCCCACAATGTGATGGGATGTGGGTCTGTATCTGTGATTCCCTCACAGTGATGGGATGTGGGTCTGTATATGTGATTCCCACAATGTGATGGGATGTGGGTCTGTATCTGTGATTCCCTCACAGTGATGGGATGTGGGTCTGTATCTGAGATTCCCACAATGTGATGGGATGTGGGTCTGTATCTGTGATTCCCCAACTGTGATTGTATGTGGGTCTGTATCTGTGATTCCCACAATGTGAGGGAATGTGTGTCTGTATCTGTGATTCCCACAATGTGAGGGAATGTGTGTCTGTATCTGTGATTCCCACAATGTGATGGGATGTGGGTCTGTATCTGTGATTTCCTCACAGTGATGAGATGTGTGTCTGTATCTGTGATTCCCTCACAGTGATGAGATGTGTGTCTGTATCTGTGATTCACACACAGTGATGGGATGTGGGTCTTTATCTGTGATTTCCTCACAGTGATGAGATGTGTGTCTGTATCTGTGATTTCCTCACAGTGATGGGATGTGGGTCTGTATCTGTGATTCCCACAATGTGAGGGGAAGTGGGTCTGTATCTGTGATTCCCACAATGTGAGGGGATGTGGGTCTGTATTTGTGATTCCCTCACAGTGACGGGGTGTGTGTTTGTATCTGTGATTCCCACAATGTGAGGGGATGTGGGTCTGTATCTGTGATTCCCTCACAGTGATGGGATGTGGGTCTCTATCTGTGATTCACACACAGTGATGCGATGTGTGTCTGTATCTGTGATTCCCACAATGTGATGGGATGTGGGTCTGTACCTGTGATTCCCACAATGTGAGGGGATGTGGGTCTGTGACTGTAATTCCCTCACTTTAATGGGCTGTGTGTCTGTATCTGTGATTCCCACACAGTGATGGGGTGTGAGTCTGTATCTATGATTCCCACAATGTGATGGGATGTGAGTCTGTATCTGTAATTCCCTCACTGTGATGGGATGTGGGTCTGTATCTGTGATTCCCACAATGTGATTGAAAGTGGGTCTGTATCTGTGATTCCCTCATAGTGATGGGTTGTGGGTCTGTATCTGTGATTCACACAATGTTATGGGATGTGGGTCTGTATCTGTGATTCCCTCACAGTGATGATATGTGTGCCTGTATCTGTGATTCACACACAGTGATGGGATGTGGGTCTGTATCTGTGATTCCCACACAGTGATGGGATTTGAGTCTGTATCTGTGCTTTCCTCACAGTGATGGGATGTGGGTCTGTATCTGTGATTTCCTCACAGTGATGGGATGTGGATCTGTATGTGTGATTCCCACAATGTGATGGGATGTGGGTCTGTATCTGTGATTCCCTCAAAGTGATGGGATGTGGGTCTGTATCTGTGAATCCCTCGGAGTGATGGGATGTGGGTCTGTATCTGTGATTCACACAGTGATGGTATGTTTCTGTATCTGTGACTTCCTCACAGTGATGGGATGTGTGTCTGTATCTGTGATTGTCTCACAGTGATGGGATGTGGATCTGTATATGTGATTCCCTCACAGTGATGGGAGGTGGGTCTGTATATTTGATTCCATCACAGTGATGGGATGTGGGTCTGTATCTGTGATTCCCTCACTGTGATTGGATGTGGGTCTGTATCTGTGATTCCCTCACAGTGATGGGATGTGGGTCTGTATCTGTGATTCCGTCGCAGTGATGGGATGTGGGTCTGTATCTGTGATTCCCTCACAGTGATGGGATGTGGGTCTGTATCTGAGATTCCCACAATGTGATGGGATGTGGGTCTGTATCTGTGATTCCCCAACTGTGATTGTATGTGGGTCTGTATCTGTGATTCACACAATGTGATGCGATGTAGGAATGTGTCTGTGATTTCCTCACAGTGATGGGCTGTGGGTCTGAAACTGTGATGCTCACACAGTGATGGGATGTGGGTCTGTATATGTGATTTCGTCACCGTGATGAGATGTGTGTCTGTATATGTGATTTCCTCACAGCGATGGGATGTGGGTCTGTATCTGCGATTCCCACAATTTGAGGGGATGTGTGTCTGTATCTGTGATTCCCACAATGTGATGGGATGTGGGTCTGTATCTGTGATTCCCTCACAGTGATGGGAGGTGGGGCTGTATCTGTGATTTCAACAATGTGAGGGGATGTGGGTCTGTATCAGTGATTCCCACAATGTGAAGGCATGCGGGTCTTTATCTGTGATTCCCTCACACTGATGGGATGTGGGGCTGTATCTGTGATTCCCACAATGTGATGGGATGTGCGTCAGTATCAGTGAATCCCACAATGTGAGGGGATGTGGGTCTGAATCTGTGATTCCCACAATGTGAGGGGATGAGGGTCTGTATCTGTGATTCCCACAATGTGAGGGGATGTGGGTCTGTTTATGTGATTACCTCACAGTGATGGGTTGTGGGTCTGTATCTGTCATTCCCTCACAGTGATGGGATATGTGTCTGTATCTGTGATTCCCTCACAGTGATGGGATGTGTGTCTGTACCTGTGATTCACACACAGTGATGGGATGTGTGTCTGTGTCTGTGATTCCCACAATGTGATGGGATGTGGGTCTGTATCTGTGATTCCCACAATGTGAGGGGATGTGGATCTATAACTGTGATTCACACACAGTGATGGGATGTGGGTCTGTATCTGTGATTTCCTCACAGTGATGAGATGTGTGTCTGTATCTGTGATTTCCTCACAGTGATGGGATGTGGGTCTGTTCTGTGATTCCCACAATGTGAGGGAAAGTGGGTCTGTATCTGTGATTCCAACAAAGTGAGGGGATGTGGGTCTGTATCTGTGATTCCCTCACAGTGATGGGATGTGTGTCTGTATCTGTGATTCACACACATTGATGGGATGTGTGTCTGTATCTGTGATTCCCACAATGTGATGGGATTTGGGTCTGTATCTGTGATTCCCACAATGTGAGGGGATGTGGTTCTGTAAAAATAATTCCCTCACTTTGATGGGCTATGTGTCTTTATCTGTGATTCCCACACAGTGATGGGGTGTGAGTCTGTATCTGTGATTCCCACAATGTGATGGGATGTAAGTCTGTATCTGTGATTCACACAGTGATGGGATGTGGGGCTGTATCTGTGATTCCCTCACTGTGATGGGATGTGGGTCTGTATCTGTGATTCCCACAATGTGATTGAAAGTGGGTCTGTATCTGTGATTCCCTCATAGTGATGGGTTGTGGGTCTGTATCTGTGATTCCCACAATGTTATGGGATGTGGGTCTGTATCTGTGATTCCCTCACAGTGATGGGATGTGTGCCTGTATCTGTGCTTCACACACAGTGATGGGATGTGGGTTTGTATCTGTGATTCCCACTCAGTGATGGGATGTGGGTCTGTATCTGTGATTCCCTCACAGTGCTGGGATGTGTGTCTCTATCTGTGATTCCCACAGAGTGATGGGATGTGGGTCTGCATCTGTGATTCATACAATGTGATGGGATGTGTGTCTGTATCTCTGATTCACACACAGCGATGGGGTGTGGGTCTGTATCTGTGATTCCCTCACAGTGATGGGATGTGGGTCTGTGTCTGTGATTAACACAATGTAATGGGATGTGGGCCTGTATCTGTGATTCCCTCACTGTGATGGGATGTGTGTCTGTATCTGTGATTCCCACAATGTGAGGGAATGTGTGTCTGTATCTGTGATTCCCACAATGTGATCGGATGTGTGTCTGTATCTGTTATTACCTCACAGTGATGGGATGTGTGTCTCTATCTGTGATTCCCACAGAGTGATGGGATGTGGGTCTGTATCTGTGATTCGTACAATGTGATGGGATGTGTGTCTGTATCTGTGATTCCAACAAAGTGAGGGGATGTGGGTCTGTAACTGTAATTCCCTCACAGTGATGGGATGTGTGTCTGTATATGTGATTCACACACAGCGATGGGGTGTGGGTCTGTATTTGTTATTCCCTCACAGTGATGGGATGTGGGTCTGTATCTGTGATTAACACAATGTGATGTGATGTGGGTCTGTATCTGTGATTCCCTCACTGTGATGGGATGTGTGTCTGTATCTGTGATTCCCACAATGTGAGGGAATGTGTGTCTGTATCTGTGATTCCCACAATGTGATGGGATGTGGGTCTGTATCTGTGATTTCCTCACAGTGATGAGATGTGTGTCTGTATCTGTGATTCCCTCACAGTGATGAGATGTTTGTCTGTATCTGTGATTCACACACAGTGATGGGATGTGGGTCTTTATCTGTGATTCCCTCACAGTGATGAGATGTGTGTCTGTATCTGTGATTTCCTCACAGTGATGGGATGTGGGTCTGTATCTGTGATTCCCACAATGTGAGGGGAAGTGGGTCTGTATCTGTGATTCCCACAATGTGATGGGATGTGGGTCTGTATTTGTGATTCCCTCACAGTGTCGGGGTGTGTGTTTGTATCTGTGATTCCCACAATGTGAGGGGAGGTGGGTCTGTATCTGTGATTCCCTCACAGTGATGGAATGTGTGTCTCTATCTGTGATTCACAAACAGTGATGCGATGTGTGTCTGTATCTGTGATTCCCACAATGTGATGGGATGTGGGTCTGTACCTGTGATTCCCACAATGTGAGGGGATGTGGGTCTGTGACTGTAATTCCCTCACTTTAATGGGCTGTGTGTCTGTATCTGTGATTCCCACACAGTGATGGGGTGTGAGTCTGTATCTATGATTCCCACAATGTGATGGGATGTGAGTCTGTATCTGTAATTCCCTCACTGTGATGGGATGTGGGTCTGTATCTGTGATTCCCACAATGTGATTGAAAGTGGGTCTGTATCTGTGATTCCCTCATAGTGATGGGTTGTGGGTCTGTATCTGTGATTCACACAATGTTATGGGATGTGGGTCTGTATCTGTGATTCCCTCACAGTGATGATATGTGTGCCTGTATCTGTGATTCACACACAGTGATGGGATGTGGGTCTGTATCTGTGATTCCCACACAGTGATGGGATTTGAGTCTGTATCTGTGCTTTCCTCACAGTGATGGGATGTGGGTCTGTATCTGTGATTTCCTCACAGTGATGGGATGTGGATCTGTATGTGCGATTCCCACAATGTGATGGGATGTGGGTCTGTATCTGTGATTCCCTCAAAGTGATGGGATGTGGGTCTGTATCTGTGAATCCCTCGGAGTGATGGGATGTGGGTCTGTATCTGTGATTCACACAGTGATGGTATGTTTCTGTATCTGTGACTTCCTCACAGTGATGGGATGTGTGTCTGTATCTGTGATTGTCTCACAGTGATGGGATGTGGATCTGTATATGTGATTCCCTCACAGTGACGGGAGGTGGGTCTGTATATTTGATTCCGTCACAGTGATGGGATGTGGGTCTGTATCTGTGATTCCCTCACTGTGATTGGATGTGGGTCTGTATCTGTGATTCCCTCACAGTGATGGGATGTGGGTCTGTATCTGTGATTCCGTCGCAGTGATGGGATGTGGGTCTGTATCTGTGATTCCCTCACAGTGATAGGATGTGGGTCTGTATCTGAGATTCCCACAATGTGATGGGATGTGGGTCTGTATCTGTGATTCCCCAACTGTGATTGTATGTGGGTCTGTATCTGTGATTCACACAATGTGATGCGATGTAGGAATGTGTCTGTGATTTCCTCACAGTGATGGGCTGTGGGTCTGAAACTGTGATGCTCACACAGTGATGGGATGTGGGTCTGTATATGTGATTTCGTCACCGTGATGAGATGTGTGTCTGTATATGTGATTTCCTCACAGCGATGGGATGTGGGTCTGTATCTGCGATTCCCACAATTTGAGGGGATGTGTGTCTGTATCTGTGATTCCCACAATGTGATGGGATGTGGGTCTGTATCTGTGATTCCCACTCAGTGATGGGATGTGGGTCTGTATCTGTGATTCCCTCACAGTGTTGGGATGTGGGGCTGTATCTGTGATGCCCACAATGTGATTGATTGTGGGTCTGTATCTGTGATTCCCTCAAAGTAATGGGAAGTGGGTCTGTATCTGTGATTCCCAAAATGTGATGGGTGTGGGACTGAATCTGTGATTCGCTCACAGTGATGGGATGAGGATCTGTGTCTGTGATTCCTTCACAGTGATGGGATGTGTGTCTGTATATGTGATTCCCTCACAGTGATGGGATGTGGGTCTGTATCTGTGATTCCCTGACAGTGATGGGATGTGGGTCTGTATCTGTGATTCCCTCACGGTGAAGGGATGTGGGTCTGTATCTGTGATTCCCTCACAGTGCTGGGATGTGTGTCTCTATCTGTGATTCCCACAGAGTGATGGGATGTGGGTCTGCATCTGTGATTCATACAATGTGATGGGATGTGTGTCTGTATCTCTGATTCACACACAGCGATGGGGTGTGGGTCTGTATCTGTGATTCCCTCACAGTGATGGGATGTGGGTCTGTGTCTGTGATTAACACAATGTAATGGGATGTGGGCCTGTATCTGTGATTCCCTCACTGTGATGGGATGTGTGTCTGTATCTGTGATTCCCACAATGTGAGGGAATGTGTGTCTGTATCTGTGATTCCCACAATGTGATCGGATGTGTGTCTGTATCTGTTATTACCTCACAGTGATGGGATGTGTGTCTCTATCTGTGATTCCCACAGAGTGATGGGATGTGGGTCTGTATCTGTGATTCGTACAATGTGATGGGATGTGTGTCTGTATCTGTGATTCCAACAAAGTGAGGGGATGTGGGTCTGTAACTGTAATTCCCTCACAGTGATGGGATGTGTGTCTGTATATGTGATTCACACACAGCGATGGGGTGTGGGTCTGTATTTGTTATTCCCTCACAGTGATGGGATGTGGGTCTGTATCTGTGATTAACACAATGTGATGTGATGTGGGTCTGTATCTGTGATTCCCTCACTGTGATGGGATGTGTGTCTGTATCTGTGATTCCCACAATGTGAGGGAATGTGTGTCTGTATCTGTGATTCCCACAATGTGATGGGATGTGGGTCTGTATCTGTGATTTCCTCACAGTGATGAGATGTGTGTCTGTATCTGTGATTCCCTCACAGTGATGAGATGTGTGTCTGTATCTGTGATTCACACACAGTGATGGGATGTGGGTCTTTATCTGTGATTCCCTCACAGTGATGAGATGTGTGTCTGTATCTGTGATTTCCTCACAGTGATGGGATGTGGGTCTGTATCTGTGATTCCCACAATGTGAGGGGAAGTGGGTCTGTATCTGTGATTCCCACAATGTGATGGGATGTGGGTCTGTATTTGTGATTCCCTCACAGTGTCGGGGTGTGTGTTTGTATCTGTGATTCCCACAATGTGAGGGGAGGTGGGTCTGTATCTGTGATTCCCTCACAGTGATGGAATGTGTGTCTCTATCTGTGATTCACAAACAGTGATGCGATGTGTGTCTGTATCTGTGATTCCCACAATGTGATGGGATGTGGGTCTGTACCTGTGATTCCCACAATGTGAGGGGATGTGGGTCTGTGACTGTAATTCCCTCACTTTAATGGGCTGTGTGTCTGTATCTGTTTATCCCACACAGTGATGGGGTGTGAGTCTGTATCTATGATTCCCACAATGTGATGGGATGTGAGTCTGTATCTGTAATTCCCTCACTGTGATGGGATGTGGGTCTGTATCTGTGATTCCCACAATGTGATTGAAAGTGGGTCTGTATCTGTGATTCCCTCATAGTGATGGGTTGTGGGTCTGTATCTGTGATTCACACAATGTTATGGGATGTGGGTCTGTATCTGTGATTCCCTCACAGTGATGATATGTGTGCCTGTATCTGTGATTCACACACAGTGATGGGATGTGGGTCTGTATCTGTGATTCCCACACAGTGATGGGATTTGAGTCTGTATCTGTGCTTTCCTCACAGTGATGGGATGTGGGTCTGTATCTGTGATTTCCTCACAGTGATGGGATGTGGATCTGTATGTGCGATTCCCACAATGTGATGGGATGTGGGTCTGTATCTGTGATTCCCTCAAAGTGATGGGATGTGGGTCTGTATCTGTGAATCCCTCGGAGTGATGGGATGTGGGTCTGTATCTGTGATTCACACAGTGATGGTATGTTTCTGTATCTGTGACTTCCTCACAGTGATGGGATGTGTGTCTGTATCTGTGATTGTCTCACAGTGATGGGATGTGGATCTGTATATGTGATTCCCTCACAGTGACGGGAGGTGGGTCTGTATATTTGATTCCGTCACAGTGATGGGATGTGGGTCTGTATCTGTGATTCCCTCACTGTGATTGGATGTGGGTCTGTATCTGTGATTCCCTCACAGTGATGGGATGTGGGTCTGTATCTGTGATTCCGTCGCAGTGATGGGATGTGGGTCTGTATCTGTGATTCCCTCACAGTGATGGGATGTGGGTCTGTATCTGAGATTCCCACAATGTGATGGGATGTGGGTCTGTATCTGTGATTCCCCAACTGTGATTGTATGTGGGTCTGTATCTGTGATTCACACAATGTGATGCGATGTAGGAATGTGTCTGTGATTTCCTCACAGTGATGGGCTGTGGGTCTGAAACTGTGATGCTCACACAGTGATGGGATGTGGGTCTGTATATGTGATTTCGTCACCGTGATGAGATGTGTGTCTGTATATGTGATTTCCTCACAGCGATGGGATGTGGGTCTGTATCTGCGATTCCCACAATTTGAGGGGATGTGTGTCTGTATCTGTGATTCCCACAATGTGATGGGATGTGGGTCTGTATCTGTGATTCCCACTCAGTGATGGGATGTGGGTCTGTATCTGTGATTCCCTCACAGTGTTGGGATGTGGGGCTGTATCTGTGATGCCCACAATGTGATTGATTGTGGGTCTGTATCTGTGATTCCCTCAAAGTAATGGGAAGTGGGTCTGTATCTGTGATTCCCAAAATGTGATGGGTGTGGGACTGAATCTGTGATTCGCTCACAGTGATGGGATGAGGGTCTGTGTCTGTGATTCCTTCACAGTGATGGGATGTGTGTCTGTATATGTGATTCCCTCACAGTGATGGGATGTGGGTCTGTATCTGTGATTCCCTGACAGTGATGGGATGTGGGTCTGTATCTGTGATTCCCTCACGGTGAAGGGATGTGGGTCTGTATCTGTGATTCCCTCACAGTGCTGGGATGTGTGTCTCTATCTGTGATTCCCACAGAGTGATGGGATGTGGGTCTGCATCTGTGATTCATACAATGTGATGGGATGTGTGTCTGTATCTCTGATTCACACACAGCGATGGGGTGTGGGTCTGTATCTGTGATTCCCTCACAGTGATGGGATGTGGGTCTGTGTCTGTGATTAACACAATGTAATGGGATGTGGGCCTGTATCTGTGATTCCCTCACTGTGATGGGATGTGTGTCTGTATCTGTGATTCCCACAATGTGAGGGAATGTGTGTCTGTATCTGTGATTCCCACAATGTGATCGGATGTGTGTCTGTATCTGTTATTACCTCACAGTGATGGGATGTGTGTCTCTATCTGTGATTCCCACAGAGTGATGGGATGTGGGTCTGTATCTGTGATTCGTACAATGTGATGGGATGTGTGTCTGTATCTGTGATTCCAACAAAGTGAGGGGATGTGGGTCTGTAACTGTAATTCCCTCACAGTGATGGGATGTGTGTCTGTATATGTGATTCACACACAGCGATGGGGTGTGGGTCTGTATTTGTTATTCCCTCACAGTGATGGGATGTGGGTCTGTATCTGTGATTAACACAATGTGATGTGATGTGGGTCTGTATCTGTGATTCCCTCACTGTGATGGGATGTGTGTCTGTATCTGTGATTCCCACAATGTGAGGGAATGTGTGTCTGTATCTGTGATTCCCACAATGTGATGGGATGTGGGTCTGTATCTGTGATTTCCTCACAGTGATGAGATGTGTGTCTGTATCTGTGATTCCCTCACAGTGATGAGATGTGTGTCTGTATCTGTGATTCACACACAGTGATGGGATGTGGGTCTTTATCTGTGATTTCCTCACAGTGATGAGATGTGTGTCTGTATCTGTGATTTCCTCACAGTGATGGGATGTGGGTCTGTATCTGTGATTCCCACAATGTGAGGGGAACTGGGTCTGTATCTGTGATTCCCACAATGTGATGGGATGTGGGTCTGTATTTGTGATTCCCTCACAGTGACGGGGTGTGTGTTTGTATCTGTGATTCCCACAATGTGAGGGGATGTGGGTCTGTATCTGTGATTCCCTCACAGTGATGGGATGTGTGTCTCTATCTGTGATTCACACACAGTGATGCGATGTGTGTCTGTATCTGTGATTCCCACAATGTGATGGGATGTGGGTCTGTACCTGTGATTCCCACAATGTGAGGGGATGTGGGTCTGTGACTGTAATTCCCTCACTTTAATGGGCTGTGTGTCTGTATCTGTGATTCCCACACAGTGATGGGGTGTGAGTCTGTATCTATGATTCCCACAATGTGATGGGATGTGAGTCTGTATCTGTAATTCCCTCACTGTGATGGGATGTGGGTCTGTATCTGTGATTCCCACAATGTGATTGAAAGTGGGTCTGTATCTGTGATTCCCTCATAGTGATGGGTTGTGGGTCTGTATCTGTGATTCACACAATGTTATGGGATGTGGGTCTGTATCTGTGATTCCCTCACCGTGATGATATGTGTGCCTGTATCTGTGATTCACACACAGTGATGGAATGTGGGTCTGTATCTGTGATTCCCACACAGTGATGGGATTTGAGTCTGTATCTGTGCTTTCCTCACAGTGATGGGATGTGGGTCTGTATCTGTGATTTCCTCACAGTGATGGGATGTGGATCTGTATATGTGATTCCCACAATGTGATGGGATGTGGGTCTGTATCTGTGATTCCCTCAAAGTGATGGGATGTGGGTCTGTATCTGTGAATCCCTCGGAGTGATGGGATGTGGGTCTGTATCTGTGATTCACACAGTGATGGTATGTTTCTGTATCTGTGACTTCCTCACAGTGATGGGATGTGTGTCTGTATCTGTGATTGTCTCACAGTGATGGGATGTGGATCTGTATATGTGATTCACTAACAGTGACGGGAGGTGGGTCTGTATATTTGATTCCGTCACAGTGATGGGATGTGGGTCTGTATCTGTGATTCCCTCACTGTGATTGGATGTGGGTCTGTATCTGTGATTCCCTCACAGTGATGGGATGTGGGTCTGTATTTGTGATTCCGTCACAGTGATGGGATGTGGGTCTGTATCTGTGATTCCCTCACAGTGATGGGATGTGGGTCTGTATCTGAGATTCCCACAATGTGATGGGATGTGGGTCTGTATCTGTGATTCCCCAACTGTGATTGTATGTGGGTCTGTATCTGTGATTCACACAATGTGATGCGATGTAGGAATGTGTCTGTGATTTCCTCACAGTGATGGGCTGTGGGTCTGAAACTGTGATGCTCACACAGTGATGGGATGTGGGTCTGTATATGTGATTTCGTCACCGTGATGAGATGTGTGTCTGTATATGTGATTTCCTCACAGCGATGGGATGTGGGTCTGTATCTGCGATTCCCACAATTTGAGGGGATGTGTGTCTGTATCTGTGATTCCCACAATGTGATGGGATGTGGGTCTGTATCTGTGATTCCCTCACAGTGATGGGAGGTGGGGCTGTATCTGTGATTTCAACAATGTGAGGGGATGTGGGTCTGTATCAGTGATTCCCACAATGTGAAGGCATGCGGGTCTTTATCTGTGATTCCCTCACACTGATGGGATGTGGGGCTGTATCTGTGATTCCCACAATGTGATGGGATGTGCGTCAGTATCAGTGAATCCCACAATGTGAGGGGATGTGGGTCTGAATCTGTGATTCCCACAATGTGAGGGGATGAGGGTCTGTATCTGTGATTCCCACAATGTGATTGAAAGTGGGTCTGTATCTGTGATTCCCTCATAGTGATGGGTTGTGGGTCTGTATCTGTGATTCACACGATGTTATGGGATGTGGGTCTGTATCTGTGATTCCCTCACAGTGATGATATGTGTGCCTGTATCTGTGATTCACACACAGTGATGGGATGTGGGTCTGTATCTGTGATTCCCACACAGTGATGGGATTTGAGTCTGTATCTGTGCTTTCCTCACAGTGATGGGATGTGGGTCTGTATCTGTGATTTCCTCACAGTGATGGGATGTGGATCTGTATGTGTGATTCCCACAATGTGATGGGATGTGGGTCTGTATCTGTGATTCCCTCAAAGTGATGGGATGTGGGTCTGTATCCCTCGGAGTGATGGGATGTGGGTCTGTATCTGTGATTCACACAGTGATGGTATGTTTCTGTATCTGTGACTTCCTCACAGTGATGGGATGTGTGTCTGTATCTGTGATTGTCTCACAGTGATGGGATGTGGATCTGTATATGTGATTCCCTCACAGTGACGGGAGGTGGGTCTGTATATTTGATTCCGTCACAGTGATGGGATGTGGGTCTGTATCTGTGATTCCCTCACTGTGATTGGATGTGGGTCTGTATCTGTGATTCCCTCACAGTGATGGGATGTGGGTCTGTATCTGTGATTCCGTCACAGTGATGGGATGTGGGTCTGTATCTGTGATTCCCTCACAGTGATGGGATGTGGGTCTGTATCTGAGATTCCCACAATGTGATGGGATGTGGGTCTGTATCTGCGATTCCCACAATTTGAGGGGATGTGTGTCTGTATCTGTGATTCCCACAATGTGATGGGATGTGGGTCTGTATCTGTGATTCCCTCACAGTGATGGGAGGTGGGGCTGTATCTGTGATTTCAACAATGTGAGGGGATGTGGGTCTGTATCTGTGATTCCCACAATGTGAAGGCATGCGGGTCTTTATCTGTGATTCCCTCACACTGATGGGATGTGGGGCTGTATCTGTGATTCCCACAATGTGATGGGATGTGCGTCAGTATCAGTGAATCCCACAATGTGAGGGGATGTGGGTCTGAATCTGTGATTCCCACAATGTGAGGGGATGAGGGTCTGTATCTGTGATTCCCACAATGTGAGGGGATGTGGGTCTGTTTATGTGATTACCTCACAGTGATGGGTTGTGGGTCTGTATCTGTCATTCCCTCACAGTGATGGGATATGTGTCTGTATCTGTGATTCCCTCACAGTGATGGGATGTGTGTCTGTACCTGTGATTCACACACAGTGATGGGATGTGTGTCTGTGTCTGTGATTCCCACAATGTGATGGGATGTGGGTCTGTATCTGTGATTCCCACAATGTGAGGGGATGTGGATCTATAACTGTGATTCACACACAGTGATGGGATGTGGGTCTGTATCTGTGATTTCCTCACAGTGATGAGATGTGTGTCTGTATCTGTGATTTCCTCACAGTGATGGGATGTGGGTCTGTTCTGTGATTCCCACAATGTGAGGGAAAGTGGGTCTGTATCTGTGATTCCAACAAAGTGAGGGGATGTGGGTCTGTATCTGTGATTCCCTCACAGTGATGGGATGTGTGTCTGTATCTGTGATTCACACACATTGATGGGATGTGTGTCTGTATCTGTGATTCCCACAATGTGATGGGATTTGGGTCTGTATCTGTGATTCCCACAATGTGAGGGGATGTGGTTCTGTAAAAATAATTCCCTCACTTTGATGGGCTATGTGTCTTTATCTGTGATTCCCACACAGTGATGGGGTGTGAGTCTGTATCTGTGATTCCCACAATGTGATGGGATGTGAGTCTGTATCTGTGATTCACACAGTGATGGGATGTGGGGCTGTATCTGTGATTCCCTCACTGTGATGGGATGTGGGTCTGTATCTGTGATTCCCACAATGTGATTGAAAGTGGGTCTGTATCTGTGATTCCCTCATAGTGATGGGTTGTGGGTCTGTATCTGTGATTCCCACAATGTTATGGGATGTGGGTCTGTATCTGTGATTCCCTCACAGTGATGGGATGTGTGCCTGTATCTGTGATTCACACACAGTGATGGGATGTGGGTTTGTATCTGTGATTCCCACTCAGTGATGGGATGTGGGTCTGTATCTGTGATTCCCTCACAGTGATGGGATGTGGGGCTGTATCTGTGATGCCCACAATGTGATTGATTGTGGGTCTGTATCTGTGATTCCCTCAAAGTAATGGGAAGTGGGTCTGTATCTGTGATTCCCAAAATGTGATGGGTGTGGGACTGAATCTGTGATTCGCTCACAGTGATGGGATGTGGGTCTGTGTCTGTGATTCCTTCACAGTGATGGGATGTGTGTCTGTATATGTGATTCCCTCACAGTGATGGGATGTGGGTCTGTATCTGTGATTCCCTGACAGTGATGGGATGTGGGTCTGTATCTGTGATTCCCTCACGGTGAAGGGATGTGGGTCTGTATCTGTGATTCCCTCACAGTGCTGGGATGTGTGTCTCTATCTGTGATTCCCACAGAGTGATGGGATGTGGGTCTGCATCTGTGATTCATACAATGTGATGGGATGTGTGTCTGTATCTCTGATTCACACACAGCGATGGGGTGTGGGTCTGTATCTGTGATTCCCTCACAGTGATGGGATGTGGGTCTGTGTCTGTGATTAACACAATGTAATGGGATGTGGGCCTGTATCTGTGATTCCCTCACTGTGATGGGATGTGTGTCTGTATCTGTGATTCCCACAATGTGAGGGAATGTGTGTCTGTATCTGTGATTCCCACAATGTGATCGGATGTGTGTCTGTATCTGTTATTACCTCACAGTGATGGGATGTGTGTCTCTATCTGTGATTCCCACAGAGTGATGGGATGTGGGTCTGTATCTGTGATTCGTACAATGTGATGGGATGTGTGTCTGTATCTGTGATTCCAACAAAGTGAGGGGATGTGGGTCTGTAACTGTAATTCCCTCACAGTGATGGGATGTGTGTCTGTATATGTGATTCACACACAGCGATGGGGTGTGGGTCTGTATTTGTTATTCCCTCACAGTGATGGGATGTGGGTCTGTATCTGTGATTAACACAATGTGATGTGATGTGGGTCTGTATCTGTGATTCCCTCACTGTGATGGGATGTGTGTCTGTATCTGTGATTCCCACAATGTGAGGGAATGTGTGTCTGTATCTGTGATTCCCACAATGTGATGGGATGTGGGTCTGTATCTGTGATTTCCTCACAGTGATGAGATGTGTGTCTGTATCTGTGATTCCCTCACAGTGATGAGATGTGTGTCTGTATCTGTGATTCACACACAGTGATGGGATGTGGGTCTTTATCTGTGATTTCCTCACAGTGATGAGATGTGTGTCTGTATCTGTGATTTCCTCACAGTGATGGGATGTGGGTCTGTATCTGTGATTCCCACAATGTGAGGGGAACTGGGTCTGTATCTGTGATTCCCACAATGTGATGGGATGTGGGTCTGTATTTGTGATTCCCTCACAGTGACGGGGTGTGTGTTTGTATCTGTGATTCCCACAATGTGAGGGGAGGTGGGTCTGTATCTGTGATTCCCTCACAGTGATGGGATGTGTGTCTCTATCTGTGATTCACACACAGTGATGCGATGTGTGTCTGTATCTGTGATTCCCACAATGTGATGGGATGTGGGTCTGTACCTGTGATTCCCACAATGTGAGGGGATGTGGGTCTGTGACTGTAATTCCCTCACTTTAATGGGCTGTGTGTCTGTATCTGTAATTCCCTCACTGTGATGGGATGTGGGTCTGTATCTGTGATTCCCACAATGTGATTGAAAGTGGGTCTGTATCTGTGATTCCCTCATAGTGATGGGTTGTGGGTCTGTATCTGTGATTCACACACAGTGATGGGATGTGGGTCTGTATCTGTGATTCCCACACAGTGATGGGATTTGAGTCTGTATCTGTGCTTTCCTCACAGTGATGGGATGTGGGTCTGTATCTGTGATTTCCTCACAGTGATGGGATGTGGATCTGTATATGTGATTCCCACAATGTGATGGGATGTGGGTCTGTATCTGTGATTCCCTCAAAGTGATGGGATGTGGGTCTGTATCTGTGAATCCCTCGGAGTGATAGGATGTAGGTCTGTATCTGTGATTCACACAGTGATGGTATGTTTCTGTATCTGTGACTTCCTCACAGTGATGGGATGTGTGTCTGTATCTGTGATTGTCTCACGGTGATGGGATGTGGATCTGTATATGTGATTCCCTCACAGTGACGGGAGGTGGGTCTGTATATTTGATTCCGTTACAGTGATGGGATGTGGGTCTGTATCTGTGATTCCCTCACTGTGATTGGATGTGCGTCTGTATCTGTGATTCCCTCACAGTGATGGGATGTGGGTCTGTATCTGTGATTCCGTCACAGTGATGGGATGTGGGTCTGTATCTGTGATTCCCTCACAGTGATGGGATGTGTGTCTGTATCTGTGATTCACACAGTGATGGGATGTGGGTCTGTATCTGTGATTCCCTCACAGCGTTGGGATGTGGGTCTGTATATTTGATTCCATCACAGTGATGGGATGTGTGACTGTATCTGTGATTCACACACAGTGATGGGATGTGGGTCTGTATCTGTGATTCACACAATGTGATGGGATGTGGTTCTGTATCTGTGATTCTCTCACTGCAATGGGTTGTGTGTCTGTATCTGTGATTCACACACAGTTATGAGATGTGGGTCTATATCTGTGATTTCCTCACTGTGATGGGATGTGGGTCTGTATCGGTGATTCCCTCACAGTGATGGGATGTGGGTCTGTAACTGTGATTCCCACACAGCGATGGGATGTGGGCCTGTATCTGTGATTTCCTCACAGTGATGGGATGTGGGTCTGTATCTGTGATTCCCTCACAGTGATGGGATGTGGGTCTGTATCTGTGATTCCCACACAGTGATGGGATGTGGGTCTGTATCTGTGACTAACACACAGTGATGGGATGTGGGTCTGTATCTGTGATTCACACGCATTGATGGGATGTGGGTCAGTATCTCTGATTTCCTCACAGTGATGGGATGTGTGTCTGTATCTGTGATTCACACCCAGTGATGGGATGTGGGTCTGTATCTGTGATTCACAGACAGTGATGGGATGTGGGTCGGTGGCTGTGATTTCCTCACAGTGATGGAATGTGGGTCTGTATCTGTGATTCCTTCACAGTGATGGGAGTGAGTCTATATCTGTGATTCACACAATGTGATGGGATGTGGGTCTGTATCTGTGATTCCCTCACTGTGATGGGTTGTTTGTCTGTATCTGTGATTCACAAACAGTGATGAGATGTGGGTCTGTATCTGTGATTTCCTCACTGTGATGGGATGTGGGGCCGTATCTGTGATTCCCACAATGTGTTTGGATGTGGGTCTGTATCTGTGATTCACACACAGTGATGAGATGTGGGACTGTGTCTGTGATTCCCTCACAGTGATGGGATGTGTGTCTATATCTGTGATTCCCTCACAGTGATGGGATGTGGGTCTGTATCTGTGATTCACACACAGTGATGAGATGTGGGACTGTGTCTGTGATTCCCTCACAGTGATGGGATGTGTGTCTATATCTGTGATTCCCTCACAGTGATGGGATGTGGGTCTGTATCTGTGATTCACACCCAGTGATGGGATGTGGGTCTGTATCTGTGATTCACAGACAGTGATGGGATGTGGGTCGGTGGCTGTGATTTCCTCACAGTGATGGGATGTGGGTCTGTATCTGTGATTCCTTCACAGTGATGGGATGTGTGACTTTATCTGTGATTTACACACAGTGATGGGAGTGAGTCTATATCTGTGATTCACACAATGTGATGGGATGTGTGTCTGTATCTGTGATTCCCTCACTGTGATGGGTTGTTTGTCTGTATCTGTGATTCACAAACAGTGATGAGATGTGGGTCTGTATCTGTGATTTCCTAACAGTGATGGGATGTGGTTCTGTATCGGTGATGCCATCACAGTGATGGGATGTGGGTCTGTGTCTGTGAATCCAACACTGTGATGGGATGTGGGTCTTTATCTGTGATTTCCTCACAGTGATGCGATATGGGTCTGTATCTGTGATTCTCTCATAGTGATGGGATGTGGGTCTGTATCTGTGATTCCCTCACAGCGATGGGATGTGGGTCTGTATCTGTGATTCCCTCACAGTGACGGGATGTGGGTCTGTATATGTGATTCCCTCACAGTGATGGGATGTGGGTCTGTATCTGTGATTCCCTCACAGTGATGGGATGTGGGTCTGTATCTGTGATTCCCTCACAGTGATGGGATGTGGGTCTGTATCTGTGATTCCCACAATGTGATGGGATGTGGGTCTGTATCTGTGAATCCCACAATGTGATGGGATCTGGGTCTTTATCTGTGATTTCCTCACAGTGATGGGATGTGGGTCTGTATATGTGATTCCCTCACAGTGATGGGATGTGGGTCTGTATCTGTGATTCCCTCACAGTAATGGGATGTGGGTCTGTATCTATGACTTCCTCACAGTGATGGGATTTGTGTCTGTATCTGTGATTGTCTCACAGTGATGGGATGTGGATCTGTATATGTGATTCCCTCACAGTGATGGGAGGTGGGTCTGTATATTTGATTCCGTCACAGTGATGGGATGTGGGTCTGTATCTGTGATTCCCTCACTGTGATTGGATGTGGGTCTGTATCTGTGATTCCCTCACAGTGATGTGATGTGGGTCTGTATCTGTGATTCCCACACAGTGATGGGATGTGTCTCAGTATCTGTGATTAACACACAGTGATGTTTGTAGGTCTGTATCTGTGATTCACACACAATGATGGGATGTGTGTCTGTATCTGCGATTCACACACAGTGATGGGATGTGGGTCTGTATCTGTGATTCACACACAGTGATGGGATGGGGGTCTGTATCAGTGATTCCCTCACAGTGATGGGATGTGGGTCTGTATCTGTGATTCCCTCACAGTGATGGGATGTGTGACTGTATCTGTGATTCACATACAGTGATGGGATGTGTGTCTGTATCTGTGATTCACACAGTGATGGGATGTGGGTCTGTATCTGTGATTCCCTCACAGCGTTGGGATGTGGGACTGTATATGTGATTCCCTCACAGTGATGGGATGTGGGTCTGTATCTGTGATTTCCACACAGTGATGGGATGTGGGTCTGTATCTGTGATTCCCTCACAGTGATGGGATGTGGGTCTGTATATGTGATTCACTCACAGTGATGGGATGTGGGTCTGTATCTGTGATTCCCGCACAGTGATGGGATGTGGGACCGTATCTGTTATTCCCTCACTGTGATTGTATGTGGGTCTGTATCTGGGATTCCCTCAGAGTGGTGGGATGTGGGTCTGTATCTGTGATTACCTCACAGTGATGGGATGTGGATCTGTATATGTGATTCCCTCACAGTGATGGGAGGTGGGTCTGTATATTTGATTCCGTCACAGTGATGGGATGTGGGTCTGCATCTGTGATTCCCTCACTGTGATTGGATGTGGGTCTGTATCTGTGATTCCCTCACAGTGATGGGATGTGGGTCTGTATCTGTGATTCCCTCACAGTGATGGGATGTGTGACTTTATCTGTGATTTACACACAGTGATGGGAGTGGGTCTGTATCTGTGATTCACACAATGTGATGGGATGTGGGTCTGTATCTATGATTCCCTCACTGTGATGGGTTGTGTGTCTGTATCTGTGATTCACACACAGTGATGAAATGTGGGTCTGTATCTGTAAATCCCGCAACGTGATGGGATGTGGGTCTGTATCTGTGATTCCCTCACTGTGATGGGATGTGGGTCTGTATATGTGATTCCCTCAAAGTGGTGGGATGTGGGTCTGTATCTGTAATTCCCTCACAGTGATGGGATGTGGGTCTGTATCTGCGATTCCCTCACAGTGATGGGATGTGGGTGTGTATCTGTGATTCCCTCACAGTAATGGGATGTGGGTCTGTATCTGTGACTTCCTCACAGTGATGGGATGTGTGTCTGTATCTGTGATTGTCTCACAGTGATGGGATGTGGATCTGTATATGTGATTCCCTCACAGTGACGGGAGGTGGGTCTGTATATTTGATTCCGTCACAGTGATGGGATGTGGGTCTGTATCTGTGATTCCCTCACTGTGATTGGATGTGGGTCTGTATCTGTGATTCCCTCACAGTGATGGGATGTGGGTCTGTATCTGTGATTCCCTCACAGTGATGGGATGTGTGACTTTATCTGTGATTTACACACAGTGATGGGAGTGGGTCTGTATCTGTGATTCACACAATGTGATGGGATGTGGGTCTGTATCTATGATTCCCTCACTGTGATGGGTTGTGTGTCTGTATCTGTGATTCACACACAGTGATGAAATGTGGGTCTGTATCTGTAAATCCCGCAACGTGATGGGATGTGGGTCTGTATCTGTGATTCCCTGACAGCGATGGGATGTGGGTCTGTATCTGTGATTCCCTCACTGTGATGGGATGTGGGTCTGTATATGTGATTCCCTCAAAGTGGTGGGATGTGGGTCTGTATCTGTAATTCCCTCACAGTGATGGGATGTGGGTCTGTATCTGCGATTCCCTCACAGTGATGGGATGTGGGTGTGTATCTGTGATTCCCTCACAGTAATGGGATGTGGGTCTGTATCTGTGACTTCCTCACAGTGATGGGATGTGTGTCTGTATCTGTGATTGTCTCACAGTGATGGGATGTGGATCTGTATATGTGATTCCCTCACAGTGACGGGAGGTGGGTCTGTATATTTGATTCCGTCACAGTGATGGGATGTGGGTCTGTATCTGTGATTCCCTCACTGTGATTGGATGTGGGTCTGTATCTGTGATTCTCTCACAGTGATGGGATGTGGGTCTGTATCTGTGATTCCGTCACAGTGATGGGATGTGGGTCTGTATCTGTGATTCCCTCACAGTGATGGGATGTGTGACTGTATCTGTGATTCACATACAGTGATGGGATGTGTGTCTGTATCTGTGATTCACACAGTGATGGGATGTGGGTCTGTATCTGTGATTCCCTCACAGCGTTGGGATGTGGGACTGTATAAGTGATTCCCTCACAGTGATGGGATGTGGGTCTGTATCTGTGATTTCCACACAGTGATGGGATGTGGGTCTGTATCTGAGATTCCCACAATGTGATGGGATGTGGGTCTGTATCTGCGATTCCCACAATTTGAGGGGATGTGTGTCTGTATCTGTGATTCCCACAATGTGATGGGATGTGGGTCTGTGTCTGTGATTCCCTCACAGTGATGGGAGGTGGGGCTGTATCTGTGATTTCAACAATGTGAGGGGATGTGGGTCTGTATCTGTGATTCCCACAATGTGAAGGCATGCGGGTCTTTATCTGTGATTCCCTCACACTGATGGGATGTGGGGCTGTATCTGTGATTCCCACAATGTGATGGGATGTGCGTCAGTATCAGTGAATCCCACAATGTGAGGGGATGTGGGTCTGAATCTGTGATTCCCACAATGTGAGGGGATGAGGGTCTGTATCTGTGATTCCCACAATGTGAGGGGATGTGGGTCTGTTTATGTGATTACCTCACAGTGATGGGTTGTGGGTCTGTATCTGTCATTCCCTCACAGTGATGGGATATGTGTCTGTATCTGTGATTCCCTCACAGTGATGGGATGTGTGTCTGTACCTGTGATTCACACACAGTGATGGGATGTGTGTCTGTGTCTGTGATTCCCACAATGTGATGGGATGTGGGTCTGTATCTGTGATTCCCACAATGTGAGGGGATGTGGATCTATAACTGTGATTCACACACAGTGATGGGATGTGGGTCTGTATCTGTGATTTCCTCACAGTGATGAGATGTGTGTCTGTATCTGTGATTTCCTCACAGTGATGGGATGTGGGTCTGTTCTGTGATTCCCACAATGTGAGGGAAAGTGGGTCTGTATCTGTGATTCCAACAAAGTGAGGGGATGTGGGTCTGTGTCTGTGATTCCCTCACAGTGATGGGATGTGTGTCTGTATCTGTGATTCACACACATTGATGGGATGTGTGTCTGTATCTGTGATTCCCACAATGTGATGGGATTTGGGTCTGTATCTGTGATTCCCACAATGTGAGGGGATGTGGTTCTGTAAAAATAATTCCCTCACTTTGATGGGCTATGTGTCTTTAACTGTGATTCCCACACAGTGATGGGGTGTGAGTCTGTATCTGTGATTCCCACAATGTGATGGGATGTGAGTCTGTATCTGTGATTCACACAGTGATGGGATGTGGGGCTGTATCTGTGATTCCCTCACTGTGATGGGATGTGGGTCTGTATCTGTGATTCCCACAATGTGATTGAAAGTGGGTCTGTATCTGTGATTCCCTCATAGTGATGGGTTGTGGGTCTGTATCTGTGATTCCCACAATGTTATGGGATGTGGGTCTGTATCTGTGATTCCCTCACAGTGATGGGATGTGTGCCTGTATCTGTGATTCACACACAGTGATGGGATGTGGGTTTGTATCTGTGATTCCCACTCAGTGATGGGATGTGGGTCTGTATCTGTGATTCCCTCACAGTGCTGGGATGTGTGTCTCTATCTGTGATTCCCACAGAGTGATGGGATGTGGGTCTGCATCTGTGATTCATACAATGTGATGGGATGTGTGTCTGTATCTCTGATTCACACACAGCGATGGGGTGTGGGTCTGTATCTGTGATTCCCTCACAGTGATGGGATGTGGGTCTGTGTCTGTGATTAACACAATGTAATGGGATGTGGGCCTGTATCTGTGATTCCCTCACTGTGATGGGACGTGTGTCTGTATCTGTGATTCCCACAATGTGAGGGAATGTGTGTCTGTATCTGTGATTCCCACAATGTGATCGGATGTGTGTCTGTATCTGTTATTACCTCACAGTGATGGGATGTGTGTCTCTATCTGTGATTCCCACAGAGTGATGGGATGTGGGTCTGTATCTGTGATTCGTACAATGTGATGGGATGTGTGTCTGTATCTGTGATTCCAACAAAGTGAGGGGATGTGGGTCTGTAACTGTAATTCCCTCACAGTGATGGGATGTGTGTCTGTATATGTGATTCACACACAGCGATGGGGTGTGGGTCTGTATTTGTTATTCCCTCACAGTGATGGGATGTGGGTCAGTATCTGTGATTAACACAATGTGATGTGATGTGGGTCTGTATCTGTGATTCCCTCACTGTGATGGGATGTGTGTCTGTATCTGTGATTCCCACAATGTGAGGGAATGTGTGTCTGTATCTGTGATTCCCACAATGTGATGGGATGTGGGTCTGTATCTGTGATTTCCTCACAGTGATGAGATGTGTGTCTGTATCTGTGATTTCCTCACAGTGATGGGATGTGGGTCTGTATCTGTGATTCCCACAATGTGAGGGGAAGTGGGTCTGTATCTGTGATTCCCACAATGTGATGGGATGTGGGTCTGTATTTGTGATTCCCTCACAGTGACGGGGTGTGTGTTTGTATCTGTGATTCCCACAATGTGAGGGGAAAAGGGTCTGTATCTGTGATTCCCTCACAGTGATGGGATGTGTGTCTCTAGCTGTGATTCACACACAGTGATGCGATGTGTGTCTGTATCTGTGATTCCCACAATGTGATGGGATGTGGGTCTGTACCTGTGATTCCCACAATGTGAGGGGATGTGGGTCTGTGACTGTAATTCCCTCACTTTAATGGGCTGTGTGTCTGTATCTGTGATTCCCACACAGTGATTTGGTGTGAGTCTGTATCTATGATTCCCACAATGTGATGGGATGTGAGTCTGTATCTGTAATTCCCTCACTGTGATGGGATGTGGGTCTGTATCTGTGATTCCCACAATGTGATTGAAAGTGGGTCTGTATCTGTGATTCCCTCATAGTGATGGGCTGTGGGTCTGTATCTGTGATTCACACGATGTTATGGGATGTGGGTCTGTATCTGTGATTCCCTCACAGTGATGATATGTGTGCCTGTATCTGTGATTCACACACAGTGATGGGATGTGGGTCTGTATCTGTGATTCCCACACAGTGATGGGATTTGAGTCTGTATCTGTGCTTTCCTCACAGTGATGGGATGTGGGTCTGTATCTGTGATTTCCTCACAGTGATGGGATGTGGATCTGTATGTGTGATTCCCACAATGTGATGGGATGTGGGTCTGTATCTGTGATTCCCTCAAAGTGATGGGATGTGGGTCTGTATCTGTGAATCCCTCGGAGTGATGGGATGTGGGTCTGTATCTGTGATTCACACAGTGATGGTATGTTTCTGTATCTGTGACTTCCTCACAGTGATGGGATGTGTGTCTGTATCTGTGATTGTCTCACAGTGATGGGATGTGGATCTGTATATGTGATTCCCTCACAGTGACGGGAGGTGGGTCTGTATATTTGATTCCGTCACAGTGATGGGATGTGGGTCTGTATCTGTGATTCCCTCACTGTGATTGGATGTGGGTCTGTATCTGTGATTCCCTCACAGTGATGGGATGTGGGTCTGTATCTGTGATTCCGTCACAGTGATGGGATGTGGGTCTGTATCTGTGATTCCCTCACAGTGATGGGATGTGGGTCTGTATCTGAGATTCCCACAATGTGATGGGATGTGGGTCTGTATCTGCGATTCCCACAATTTGAGGGGATGTGTGTCTGTATCTGTGATTCCCACAATGTGATGGGATGTGGGTCTGTATCTGTGATTCCCTCACAGTGATGGGAGGTGGGGCTGTATCTGTGATTTCAACAATGTGAGGGGATGTGGGTCTGTATCTGTGATTCCCACAATGTGAAGGCATGCGGGTCTTTATCTGTGATTCCCTCACACTGATGGGATGTGGGGCTGTATCTGTGATTCCCACAATGTGATGGGATGTGCGTCAGTATCAGTGAATCCCACAATGTGAGGGGATGTGGGTCTGAATCTGTGATTCCCACAATGTGAGGGGATGAGGGTCTGTATCTGTGATT
The DNA here is from genome assembly GCF_017639515.1 of Carcharodon carcharias. Lineage (NCBI taxonomy): Eukaryota > Metazoa > Chordata > Chondrichthyes > Lamniformes > Lamnidae > Carcharodon > Carcharodon carcharias. The sequence goes on from NC_054471.1 coordinate 10,369,246, forward strand.
CCCACAATGTGAGGGGATGTGGGTCTGTTTATGTGATTACCTCACAGTGATGGGTTGTGGGTCTGTATCTGTCATTCCCTCACAGTGATGGGATATGTGTCTGTATCTGTGATTCCCTCACAGTGATGGGATGTGTGTCTGTACCTGTGATTCACACACAGTGATGGGATGTGTGTCTGTGTCTGTGATTCCCACAATGTGATGGGATGTGGGTCTGTATCTGTGATTCCCACAATGTGAGGGGATGTGGATCTATAACTGTGATTCACACACAGTGATGGGATGTGGGTCTGTATCTGTGATTTCCTCACAGTGATGAGATGTGTGTCTGTATCTATGATTTCCTCACAGTGATGGGATGTGGGTCTGTTCTGTGATTCCCACAATGTGAGGGAAAGTGGGTCTGTATCTGTGATTCCAACAAAGTGAGGGGATGTGGGTCTGTATCTGTGATTCCCTCACAGTGATGGGATGTGTGTCTGTATCTGTGATTCACACACATTGATGGGATGTGTGTCTGTATCTGTGATTCCCACAATGTGATGGGATTTGGGTCTGTATCTGTGATTCCCACAATGTGAGGGGATGTGGTTCTGTAAAAATAATTCCCTCACTTTGATGGGCTATGTGTCTTTATCTGTGATTCCCACACAGTGATGGGGTGTGAGTCTGTATCTGTGATTCCCACAATGTGATGGGATGTGAGTCTGTATCTGTGATTCACACAGTGATGGGATGTGGGGCTGTATCTGTGATTCCCTCACTGTGATGGGATGTGGGTCTGTATCTGTGATTCCCACAATGTGATTGAAAGTGGGTCTGTATCTGTGATTCCCTCATAGTGATGGGTTGTGGGTCTGTATCTGTGATTCCCACAATGTTATGGGATGTGGGTCTGTATCTGTGATTCCCTCACAGTGATGGGATGTGTGCCTGTATCTGTGATTCACACACAGTGATGGGATGTGGGTTTGTATCTGTGATTCCCACTCAGTGATGGGATGTGGGTCTGTATCTGTGATTCCCTCACAGTGATGGGATGTGGGGCTGTATCTGTGATGCCCACAATGTGATTGATTGTGGGTCTGTATCTGTGATTCCCTCAAAGTAATGGGAAGTGGGTCTGTATCTGTGATTCCCAAAATGTGATGGGTGTGGGACTGAATCTGTGATTCGCTCACAGTGATGGGATGTGGGTCTGTGTCTGTGATTCCTTCACAGTGATGGGATGTGTGTCTGTATATGTGATTCCCTCACAGTGATGGGATGTGGGTCTGTATCTGTGATTCCCTGACAGTGATGGGATGTGGGTCTGTATCTGTGATTCCCTCACGGTGAAGGGATGTGGGTCTGTATCTGTGATTCCCTCACAGTGCTGGGATGTGTGTCTCTATCTGTGATTCCCACAGAGTGATGGGATGTGGGTCTGCATCTGTGATTCATACAATGTGATGGGATGTGTGTCTGTATCTCTGATTCACACACAGCGATGGGGTGTGGGTCTGTATCTGTGATTCCCTCACAGTGATGGGATGTGGGTCTGTGTCTGTGATTAACACAATGTAATGGGATGTGGGCCTGTATCTGTGATTCCCTCACTGTGATGGGATGTGTGTCTGTATCTGTGATTCCCACAATGTGAGGGAATGTGTGTCTGTATCTGTGATTCCCACAATGTGATCGGATGTGTGTCTGTATCTGTTATTACCTCACAGTGATGGGATGTGTGTCTCTATCTGTGATTCCCACAGAGTGATGGGATGTGGGTCTGTATCTGTGATTCGTACAATGTGATGGGATGTGTGTCTGTATCTGTGATTCCAACAAAGTGAGGGGATGTGGGTCTGTAACTGTAATTCCCTCACAGTGATGGGATGTGTGTCTGTATATGTGATTCACACACAGCGATGGGGTGTGGGTCTGTATTTGTTATTCCCTCACAGTGATGGGATGTGGGTCTGTATCTGTGATTAACACAATGTGATGTGATGTGGGTCAGTATCTGTGATTCCCTCACTGTGATGGGATGTGTGTCTGTATCTGTGATTCCCACAATGTGAGGGAATGTGTGTCTGTATCTGTGATTCCCACAATGTGATGGGATGTGGGTCTGTATCTGTGATTTCCTCACAGTGATGAGATGTGTGTCTGTATCTGTGATTCCCTCACAGTGATGAGATGTGTGTCTGTATCTGTGATTCACACACAGTGATGGGATGTGGGTCTTTATCTGTGATTTCCTCACAGTGATGAGATGTGTGTCTGTATCTGTGATTTCCTCACAGTGATGGGATGTGGGTCTGTATCTGTGATTCCCACAATGTGAGGGGAACTGGGTCTGTATCTGTGATTCCCACAATGTGATGGGATGTGGGTCTGTATTTGTGATTCCCTCACAGTGACGGGGTGTGTGTTTGTATCTGTGATTCCCACAATGTGAGGGGAGGTGGGTCTGTACCTGTGATTCCCTCACAGTGATGGGATGTGTGTCTCTATCTGTGATTCACACACAGTGATGCGATGTGTGTCTGTATCTGTGATTCCCACAATGTGATGGGATGTGGGTCTGTACCTGTGATTCCCACAATGTGAGGGGATGTGGGTCTGTGACTGTAATTCCCTCACTTTAATGGGCTGTGTGTCTGTATCTGTAATTCCCTCACTGTGATGGGATGTGGGTCTGTATCTGTGATTCCCACAATGTGATTGAAAGTGGGTCTGTATCTGTGATTCCCTCATAGTGATGGGTTGTGGGTCTGTATCTGTGATTCACACACAGTGATGGGATGTGGGTCTGTATCTGTGATTCCCACACAGTGATGGGATTTGAGTCTGTATCTGTGCTTTCCTCACAGTGATGGGATGTGGGTCTGTATCTGTGATTTCCTCACAGTGATGGGATGTGGATCTGTATATGTGATTCCCACAATGTGATGGGATGTGGGTCTGTATCTGTGATTCCCTCAAAGTGATGGGATGTGGGTCTGTATCTGTGAATCCCTCGGAGTGATGGGATGTAGGTCTGTATCTGTGATTCACACAGTGATGGTATGTTTCTGTATCTGTGACTTCCTCACAGTGATGGGATGTGTGTCTGTATCTGTGATTGTCTCACGGTGATGGGATGTGGATCTGTATATGTGATTCCCTCACAGTGACGGGAGGTGGGTCTGTATATTTGATTCCGTTACAGTGATGGGATGTGGGTCTGTATCTGTGATTCCCTCACTGTGATTGGATGTGCGTCTGTATCTGTGATTCCCTCACAGTGATGGGATGTGGGTCTGTATCTGTGATTCCGTCACAGTGATGGGATGTGGGTCTGTATCTGTGATTCCCTCACAGTGATGGGATGTGTGTCTGTATCTGTGATTCACACAGTGATGGGATGTGGGTCTGTATCTGTGATTCCCTCACAGCGTTGGGATGTGGGTCTGTATATTTGATTCCATCACAGTGATGGGATGTGTGACTGTATCTGTGATTCACACACAGTGATGGGATGTGGGTCTGTATCTGTGATTCACACAATGTGATGGGATGTGGTTCTGTATCTGTGATTCTCTCACTGCAATGGGTTGTGTGTCTGTATCTGTGATTCACACACAGTTATGAGATGTGGGTCTATATCTGTGATTTCCTCACTGTGATGGGATGTGGGTCTGTATCGGTGATTCCCTCACAGTGATGGGATGTGGGTCTGTAACTGTGATTCCCACACAGCGATGGGATGTGGGCCTGTATCTGTGATTTCCTCACAGTGATGGGATGTGGGTCTGTATCTGTGATTCCCTCACAGTGATGGGATGTGGGTCTGTATCTGTGATTCCCACACAGTGATGGGATGTGGGTCTGTATCTGTGACTAACACACAGTGATGGGATGTGGGTCTGTATCTGTGATTCACACGCATTGATGGGATGTGGGTCAGTATCTCTGATTTCCTCACAGTGATGGGATGTGTGTCTGTATCTGTGATTCACACCCAGTGATGGGATGTGGGTCTGTATCTGTGATTCACAGACAGTGATGGGATGTGGGTCGGTGGCTGTGATTTCCTCACAGTGATGGAATGTGGGTCTGTATCTGTGATTCCTTCACAGTGATGGGAGTGAGTCTATATCTGTGATTCACACAATGTGATGGGATGTGGGTCTGTATCTGTGATTCCCTCACTGTGATGGGTTGTTTGTCTGTATCTGTGATTCACAAACAGTGATGAGATGTGGGTCTGTATCTGTGATTTCCTCACTGTGATGGGATGTGGGGCCGTATCTGTGATTCCCACAATGTGTTTGGATGTGGGTCTGTATCTGTGATTCACACACAGTGATGAGATGTGGGACTGTGTCTGTGATTCCCTCACAGTGATGGGATGTGTGTCTATATCTGTGATTCCCTCACAGTGATGGGATGTGGGTCTGTATCTGTGATTCACACACAGTGATGAGATGTGGGACTGTGTCTGTGATTCCCTCACAGTGATGGGATGTGTGTCTATATCTGTGATTCCCTCACAGTGATGGGATGTGGGTCTGTATCTGTGATTCACACCCAGTGATGGGATGTGGGTCTGTATCTGTGATTCACAGACAGTGATGGGATGTGGGTCGGTGGCTGTGATTTCCTCACAGTGATGGGATGTGGGTCTGTATCTGTGATTCCTTCACAGTGATGGGATGTGTGACTTTATCTGTGATTTACACACAGTGATGGGAGTGAGTCTATATCTGTGATTCACACAATGTGATGGGATGTGTGTCTGTATCTGTGATTCCCTCACTGTGATGGGTTGTTTGTCTGTATCTGTGATTCACAAACAGTGATGAGATGTGGGTCTGTATCTGTGATTTCCTAACAGTGATGGGATGTGGTTCTGTATCGGTGATGCCATCACAGTGATGGGATGTGGGTCTGTGTCTGTGAATCCAACACTGTGATGGGATGTGGGTCTTTATCTGTGATTTCCTCACAGTGATGCGATATGGGTCTGTATCTGTGATTCTCTCATAGTGATGGGATGTGGGTCTGTATCTGTGATTCCCTCACAGCGATGGGATGTGGGTCTGTATCTGTGATTCCCTCACAGTGACGGGATGTGGGTCTGTATATGTGATTCCCTCACAGTGATGGGATGTGGGTCTGTATCTGTGATTCCCTCACAGTGATGGGATGTGGGTCTGTATCTGTGATTCCCTCACAGTGATGGGATGTGGGTCTGTATCTGTGATTCCCACAATGTGATGGGATGTGGGTCTGTATCTGTGAATCCCACAATGTGATGGGATCTGGGTCTTTATCTGTGATTTCCTCACAGTGATGGGATGTGGGTCTGTATATGTGATTCCCTCACAGTGATGGGATGTGGGTCTGTATCTGTGATTCCCTCACAGTAATGGGATGTGGGTCTGTATCTATGACTTCCTCACAGTGATGGGATTTGTGTCTGTATCTGTGATTGTCTCACAGTGATGGGATGTGGATCTGTATATGTGATTCCCTCACAGTGATGGGAGGTGGGTCTGTATATTTGATTCCGTCACAGTGATGGGATGTGGGTCTGTATCTGTGATTCCCTCACTGTGATTGGATGTGGGTCTGTATCTGTGATTCCCTCACAGTGATGTGATGTGGGTCTGTATCTGTGATTCCCACACAGTGATGGGATGTGTCTCAGTATCTGTGATTAACACACAGTGATGTTTGTAGGTCTGTATCTGTGATTCACACACAATGATGGGATGTGTGTCTGTATCTGCGATTCACACACAGTGATGGGATGTGGGTCTGTATCTGTGATTCACACACAGTGATGGGATGGGGGTCTGTATCAGTGATTCCCTCACAGTGATGGGATGTGGGTCTGTATCTGTGATTCCCTCACAGTGATGGGATGTGTGACTGTATCTGTGATTCACATACAGTGATGGGATGTGTGTCTGTATCTGTGATTCACACAGTGATGGGATGTGGGTCTGTATCTGTGATTCCCTCACAGCGTTGGGATGTGGGACTGTATATGTGATTCCCTCACAGTGATGGGATGTGGGTCTGTATCTGTGATTTCCACACAGTGATGGGATGTGGGTCTGTATCTGTGATTCCCTCACAGTGATGGGATGTGGGTCTGTATATGTGATTCACTCACAGTGATGGGATGTGGGTCTGTATCTGTGATTCCCGCACAGTGATGGGATGTGGGACCGTATCTGTTATTCCCTCACTGTGATTGTATGTGGGTCTGTATCTGGGATTCCCTCATAGTGGTGGGATGTGGGTCTGTATCTGTGATTTCCTCACAGTGATGGGATGTGGATCTGTATATGTGATTCCCTCACAGTGATGGGAGGTGGGTCTGTATATTTGATTCCGTCACAGTGATGGGATGTGGGTCTGCATCTGTGATTCCCTCACTGTGATTGGATGTGGGTCTGTATCTGTGATTCCCTCACAGTGATGGGATGTGGGTCTGTATCTGTGATTCCCTCACAGTGATGGGATGTGTGACTTTATCTGTGATTTACACACAGTGATGGGAGTGGGTCTGTATCTGTGATTCACACAATGTGATGGGATGTGGGTCTGTATCTATGATTCCCTCACTGTGATGGGTTGTGTGTCTGTATCTGTGATTCACACACAGTGATGAAATGTGGGTCTGTATCTGTAAATCCCGCAACGTGATGGGATGTGGGTCTGTATCTGTGATTCCCTGACAGCGATGGGATGTGGGTCTGTATCTGTGATTCCCTCACTGTGATGGGATGTGGGTCTGTATATGTGATTCCCTCAAAGTGGTGGGATGTGGGTCTGTATCTGTAATTCCCTCACAGTGATGGGATGTGGGTCTGTATCTGCGATTCCCTCACAGTGATGGGATGTGGGTGTGTATCTGTGATTCCCTCACAGTAATGGGATGTGGGTCTGTATCTGTGACTTCCTCACAGTGATGGGATGTGTGTCTGTATCTGTGATTGTCTCACAGTGATGGGATGTGGATCTGTATATGTGATTCCCTCACAGTGACGGGAGGTGGGTCTGTATATTTGATTCCGTCACAGTGATGGGATGTGGGTCTGTATCTGTGATTCCCTCACTGTGATTGGATGTGGGTCTGTATCTGTGATTCTCTCACAGTGATGGGATGTGGGTCTGTATCTGTGATTCCGTCACAGTGATGGGATGTGGGTCTGTATCTGTGATTCCCTCACAGTGATGGGATGTGTGACTGTATCTGTGATTCACATACAGTGATGGGATGTGTGTCTGTATCTGTGATTCACACAGTGATGGGATGTGGGTCTGTATCTGTGATTCCCTCACAGCGTTGGGATGTGGGACTGTATAAGTGATTCCCTCACAGTGATGGGATGTGGGTCTGTATATGTGATTCACTCACAGTGATGGGATGTGGGTCGTGATTCACTCACAGTGATGGGATGTGGGTCTGCATCTGTGATTCCCTCACAGTGATGGGATGTGGGACCGTATTTGTTATTCCCTCACTGTGATTGTATGTGGGTCTGTATCTGGGATTCCCTCATAGTGATGGGATGTGGGACTGTATCTGTGATTTCCTCACAGTGATGGGATGTGGGTCTGTATCTGTGATTCCCTCTCAGCAATGGGATGTGGGTCTGTATCTGTGATTCCCTCACAGTGTTGGGATGTGGGTCTGTATATGTGATTCCCTCACAGTGATGGGATGTGGGTCTGTATCTGTGATGCCGTCACAATGATGGGATGTGGGTCTGTATCTGTGATTCCCTCACTGTGATTGGATGTGGGTCTGTATCTGTGATTCCCTCACAGTGATGGGATGTGGGTCTGTATCTGTGATTCCCTCACAGTGATGGATTGTGGGTCTGTATCTGTGATTCCCTCACAGTGATGGGATGTGTGACTGTATCTGTGATTCACACACAGTGATGGGATGTGGGTCTGTATCTGTGATTCACACAATGTGATGGGATGTGGTTCTGTATCTGTGATTCTCTCACGGTTGTGTGTCTGTAACTGTGATTCCCACACAGCGATGGGATGTGGGTCTGTATCTGTGATTTCCTCACAGTGATGGGATGTGGGTCTGTATCTGTGATTCCCACACAGTGATGGGATGTGGGTCTGTATCTGTGACTAACACACAGTGATGTGATGTGGGTCTGTATCTGTGATTCACACGCATTGATGGGATGTGGGTCAGTATCTCTGATTCCCTCACAGTGATGGGATGTGTGTCTGTATCTGTGATTCACACACAGTGATGGGATGTGGGTCTGTATCTGTGATTCACAGACAGTGATGGGATGTGGGTCTGTATCTGTGATTTCCTCACAGTGATGGGATGTGTGTTTGTATCTGTGATTCCCACAATATGAGGGGATGTGGGTCTGTATAAGTGATTCCCTCACAGTGATGGGATGTCTGTCTGTATCTGTGATTCACACACATTGATGGGATGTGTGTCTGTATCTGTGATTCGCACAATGTGATGGGATGTGGGTCTGTATCTGTGATTCCTACAATGTGATGGGATGTGAGTCTGTATCTGTGGTTCACACAGTGATGGGATGTGGTGCTGTATCTGTGATTCCCTCACTGTGATGGGATGTGGGTCTGTATCTGTGATTCCCACAATGTGATTGAATGTGGGTCGGTATCTGTGATTCCCTCACAGTGATGGGATGTGTGTCTGTATCTGTGATTCCCACACAGTGATGGGATGTGGGTCGGTATCTGTGATTCCCTCACAGTGATGGGATGTGGGGCTGTATCTGTGTTTCCCACAACATGATTGAATGTGGTCTGTATCTGTGATTCCCTCACAATGATGGGATGTGGGTCTGTACCTGTGATTCCCACAATGTGATGGCATATGGGTCTGTATCTGTGATTCGCTCCAAGTGATGGGATGTGGGTCTGTATCTGTGATTTCCTCACAGTGATGGGATGTGGGGCTGTATCTGTGATTCCCACAATGTGATGGGATGTGGGTCTGTATCTGTGATTCCCTCACAGTGATGCGACGTGTGTCGGTATCTGTGATTCCCACAATGTGATGGGATGTGTGTCTGTCTCTGTGATTCCCTCACAGTGATGGGATGTGGGTCCGTATTTGTGATTCCCTCACAGTGATGGGATGTGGGTCTGCAACTGTGATTCCCTCACAGTGATGGCATGTGGGTCTGTATCTGTCATTCCCTCACAGTGATGGGATGTGGGTCTGTATCTGTGATTCCCTCACAGTGATGGGATGTGGGTCTGTATCTGTGATTTCCTCACAGTCATGGGATGTGGGGCTGTATCTGTGATTTCCTCACAGAGATGGGATGTGGGTCTGTATCTGTGATTCCCACAATGTGATCGGAAGTATGTCTGTATCTGTGATTCCCTCATAGTGATGCGATGTGGGGCTGTATCTGTGATTCCCACAACGTGATGGGATGTGGGGCTTTAACTGTGATTCCATCACAGTAATGGGATGTGGGTCTGTATTTGTGATTCCCTCACAGTGATGGGATGTGGGTCTGTAACTGTGATTCCCTCACAGTGACGGGATGTGTGTCTGTATCTGTGATTCACACAGTGATGGGATGTGGGTCTGTATCTGTGATTCCCACCATGTGATGGAATGTGGGTCTGTATCTGTGATTCGCTCCCAATGATGGAATGTGGGTCTGTATCTGTGATTTCCTCACAGTGATGGGATGTGGGTCTGTATCTGTGATTCCCACAATGTGATGCGATTTGTGTCTGTGCCTGCGATTTCCTCACAGTGATGGGATGTGGGGCTGTATCTGTGATTCCCACAATGTGATGGGATGTGTTTCTGTATCTGTGATTCCCTCACAGTGATGGGATGTGTGTCTGTATCTGTGATTCACACACAGTGATGGGATGTGGGGCTGTATGTGTGATTCCCACAATGTGATGGGATGTGGGTCTGTATCTGTGATTCCTACAATGTGATGGGATGTGAGTCTGTATCTGTGGTTCACACAGTGATGGGATGTGGTGCTGTATCTGTGATTCCCTCACTGTGATGGGATGTGGGTCTGTATCTGTGATTCCCACAATGTGATTGAATGTGGGTCGGTATCTGTGATTCCCTCACAGTGATGGGATGTGTGTCTGTATCTGTGATTCCCACACAGTGATGGGATGTGGGTCGGTATCTGTGATTCCCTCACAGTGATGGGATGTGGGGCTGTATCTGTGTTTCCCACAACATGATTGAATGTGGTCTGTATCTGTGATTCCCTCACAATGATGGGATGTGGGTCTGTACCTGTGATTCCCACAATGTGATGGCATATGGGTCTGTATCTGTGATTCGCTCCAAGTGATGGGATGTGGGTCTGTATCTGTGATTTCCTCACAGTGATGGGATGTGGGGCTGTATCTGTGATTCCCACAATGTGATGGGATGTGGGTCTGTATCTGTGATTTCCTCACAGTGATGGGATGTGGGTCTGTATCTGTGATTCCCTCACAGTGATGCGACGTGTGTCGGTATCTGTGATTCCCACAATGTGATGGGATGTGTGTCTGTCTCTGTGATTCCCTCACAGTGATGGGATGTGGGTCCGTATTTGTGATTCCCTCACAGTGATGGGATGTGGGTCTGCAACTGTGATTCCCTCACAGTGATGGCATGTGGGTCTGTATCTGTCATTCCCTCACAGTGATGGGATGTGGGTCTGTATCTGTGATTCCCTCACAGTGATGGGATGTGTGTCTGTATCTGTGATTTCCTCACAGTCATGGGATGTGGGGCTGTATCTGTGATTTCCTCACAGAGATGGGATGTGGGTCTGTATCTGTGATTCCCACAATGTGATCGGATGTGTATCTGTATCTGTGATTCCCTCACAGTGATGCGATGTGGGGCTGTATCTGTGATTCCCACAACGTGATGGGATGTGGGGCTTTAACTGTGATTCCATCACAGTAATGGGATGTGGGTCTGTATTTGTGATTCCCTCACAGTGATGGGATGTGTGTCTGTAACGGTGATTCCCTCACAGTGATGGGATGTGTGTCTGTATCTGTGATTCACACAGTGATGGGATGTGGGTCTGTATCTGCGATTCCCACCATGTGATGGAATGTGGGTCTGTATCTGTGATTCGCTCCCAGTGATGGAATGTGGGTCTGTATCTGTGATTTCCTCACAGTGATGGGATGTGGGGCTGTATCTGTGATTCCCACAATGTGATGCGATTTGTGTCTGTGCCTGCGATTTCCTCACAGGGATGGGATGTGGGGCTGTATCTGTGATTCCCACAATGTGATGGGATGTGTTTCTGTATCTGTGATTCCCTCACAGTGATGGGATGTGTGTCTGTATCTGTGATTCACACACAGTGATGGGATGTGGGTCTGTATTTGTGATTTCCTCACAGTGATGGGTTATGTGTCTGTATCTATGATTCACACACAGTGATGGGATGTGGGGCTGTATCTGTCATTCCCACAATGTGATGGGATGTGGGTCTGTATCTGTGATTTCCTCACTGTGATGGGATGTGGGGCCGTATCTGTGATTCCCACAATGTGTTTGGATGTGGGTCTGTATCTGTGATTCACACACAGTGATGAGATGTGGGACTGTGTCTGTGATTCCCTCACAGTGATGGGATGTGTGTCTATATCTGTGATTCCCTCACAGTGATGGGATGTGGGTCTGTATCTGTGATTCACACACAGTGATGAGATGTGGGACTGTGTCTGTGATTCCCTCACAGTGATGGGATGTGTGTCTATATCTGTGATTCCCTCACACTGATGGGATGTGGGTCTGTATCTGTGATTCCCTCACAGTGATGGGATGTGGGTCCTTATCTGTGATTCCCTCATAGTGATGGGATGTGGGTCTGTACCTGTGATTCCCTCACAGTGATGCGACGTGTGTCGGTATCTGTGATTCCCACAATGTGATGGGATGTGTGTCTGTCTCTGTGATTCCCTCACAGTGATGGGATGTGGGTCTGTATTTGTGATTCCCTCACAGTGATGGGATGTGGGTCTGCAACTGTGATTCCCTCACAGTGATGGGATGTGGGTCTGTATCTGTCATTCCCTCACAGTGATGGGATGTGGGTCTGTATCTGTGATTCCCTCACAGTGATGGGATGTGGGTCTGTATCTGTGATTTCCTCACAGTCATGGGATGTGGGGCTGTATCTATGATTTCCTCACAGTGATGGGATGTGGGTCTGTATCTGTGATTCCCACAATGTGAGGGGATGTGTGTCTGTATTTGTGATTCCCACACAGTGATGGGATGTGAGTCTGTATCTCTGATTCATACAGTGATGGGATGTGGGACTGTATCTGTGATTCCCTCACAGTGATTGGATGTGGGTCTGTATCTGTGATTCCTACAATGTGATGCGATGTGGGGCTGTATCTGTGATTCCCACAATGTGATGGGATGTGTTTCTGTATCTGTGATTCCCACAATGTGAGGGGATGTGGGTCTGTATCTGTGATTCCCAAAATGTGATGGGATGTGGGTCTGTATCTGTGATTTCCTCACAGTGATGAGATGTGTGTCTGTATCTGCGATTCCCTCACAGTGATGGGATGTGTGTCTGTATCTGTGATTCACACACAGTGATGGGATGTGGGTCTGTATCTGTGATTCCCACAATGTGATGGGATGTGGGTCTGTAACTGTGATTCCCACAATTTGATGGGATGTGGGTCTGTATCAGTGATTCCCACAATGTGATGGGATGTGGGTCTGTATCTGTGATTTCCTCACAGTGATTGGATGTGGGTCTGTATCTGCAATTCCCACAATTTGATGGGATGTGGGTCTGTATCTGTGATTCCCACACAGTGATGGGATGTGTGTCTGTATCTGTGATTAACACACAGAGATGGGATGTAGGTCTGTATCTGTGATTCACACACAGTGATGGGATGTGGGTCTGTATCAGTGATTCCCTCACAGTGATGGGATGTGGGTCTGTATATGTGATTTCCTCACAGTGATGGGATGTGGGTCTGTATCAGTGATTTCCTCACAGTTATGGGATGTGGGTCTGTATCTGTGATTCCCACACAGTGATGGGATGTGTGTCTGTATCTGTGATTAACACACAGAGATGGGATGTAGGTCTGTATCTGTGATTCACACACAGTGATGGGATGTGGGTCTGTATCTTTGATTACCTCGCAGTGATGGAATGTGGGTCTTTATCTGTGATTCCCACAATGTGATGATGTGGGTCTGTATCTGTGATTTCCTCACAGTGATGGGATGTGGGGCTGTATCGGTGATTCCCTCACAGTGATGGGATGTGGGTCTGTATCTGTGATTCCCACAATGTGATGGGATGTGGGTCTGTATCTGTGATTCCCTCACAGTGATGGGGTGTGGGTCCGTATCTGTGATTCCCTCATAGTGATGGGATGTGGGGCTGTATCTGTGATTCCCTCACTGTAATGGGATGTGGGTCTGTATCTGTGATTCCCACAATGTGAGGGGATGTGGGTTTGTAACTGTAATTCCCTCACAGTGATGGGATGTGCGTCTGTATCTGTGATTCCCACAATGTGAGGGGATGTGTGTCTGTATCTGTGATTCCCACACAGTGATGGGATGTGAGTCTGTATCTCTGATTCTCACGGTGATGGGATGTGGGACTGTATCTGTGATTCCCTCACAGTGATGGGATGTGGGGCTGTATCTGTGATTCCCACAATGTGATGGGATGTGTTTCTGTAGCTGTGATTCCCTCACAGTGATGGGATGTGTGTCTGTATCTGTGATTCACACACAGTGATGGGATGTGGGGCTGTATGTGTGATTCCCACAATGTGATGGGATGTGGTTCTGTAACTGTGATTTCCTCACAGTGATGGGATCTGTGTCTGTATCTGTGATTCACACACAGTGATGGGATGTGGGTCTGTATTTGTGATTTCCTCACAGTGATGGGTTATGTGTCTGTATCTATGATTCACACACAGTGATGGGATGTGGGGCTGTATCTGTCATTCCCACAATGTGATGGGATGTGGGTCTGTATCTGTGATTTCCTCACTGTGATGGGATGTGGGGCCGTATCTGTGATTCCCACAATGTGTTTGGATGTGGGTCTGTATCTGTGATTCACACACAGTGATGAGATGTGGGACTGTGTCTGTGATTCCCTCACAGTGATGGGATGTGTGTCTATATCTGTGATTCCCTCACAGTGATGGGATGTGGGTCTGTATCTGTGATTCCCTCACAGTGATGGGATGTGGGTCCTTATCTGTGATTCCCTCATAGTGATGGGAAGTGGGTCTGTACCTGTGATTCCCTCACAGTGATGCGACGTGTGTCGGTATCTGTGATTCCCACAATGTGATGGGATGTGTGTCTGTCTCTGTGATTCCCTCACAGTGAAGGGATGTGGGTCTGTATTTGTGATTCCATCACAGTGATGGGATGTGGGTCTGCAACTGTGATTCCCTCACAGTGATGGCATGTGGGTCTGTATCTGTCATTCCCTCACAGTGATGGGATGTGGGTCTGTATCTGTGATTCCCTCACAGTGATGGGATGTGGCTCTGTATCTGTGATTTCCTCACAGTCATGGGATGTGGGGCTGTATCTGTGATTTCCTCACAGTGATGGGATGTGGGTCTGTATCTGTGATTCCCACAATGTGAGGGGATGTGGGTCTGTAACTGTAATTCCCTCACAGTGATGGGATGTGGGTCTGTATCTGTGATTCCCACAATGTGAGGGGATGTGTGTCTGTATTTGTGATTCCCACACAGTGATGGGATGTGAGTCTGTATCTCTGATTCATACAGTGATGGGATGTGGGACTGTATCTGTGATTCCCTCACAGTGATTGGATGTGGGTCTGTATCTGTGATTCCCACAATGTGATGCGATGTGGGGCTGTATCTGTGATTCCCACAATGTGATGGGATGTGTTTCTGTATCTGTGATTCCCACAATGTGAGGGGATGTGGGTCTGTATCTGTGATTCCCAAAATGTGATGGGATGTGGGTCTGTATCTGTGATT
This sequence comes from Carcharodon carcharias, assembly GCF_017639515.1. Classification (NCBI taxonomy): domain Eukaryota; kingdom Metazoa; phylum Chordata; class Chondrichthyes; order Lamniformes; family Lamnidae; genus Carcharodon; species Carcharodon carcharias. The sequence goes on from NC_054471.1 coordinate 10,384,282, forward strand.
TCCTCACAGTGATGAGATGTGTGTCTGTATCTGTGATTCCCTCACAGTGATGGGATGTGTGTCTGTATCTGTGATTCACACACCGTGATGGGATGTGGGTCTGTATCTGTGATTCCCACAATGTGATGGGATGTGGGTCTGTAACTGTGATACCCACAATTTGATGGGATGTGGGTCTGTATCAGTGATTCCCACAATGTGATGGGATGTGGGTCTGTATCTGTGATTTCCTCACAGTGATGGGATGTGGGTCTGTATCTGCAATTCCCACAATTTGATGGGATGTGGGTCTGTATCTGTGATTCCCACACAGTGATGGGATGTGTGTCTGTATCTGTGATTAACACACAGTGATGGGATGTAGGTCTGTATCTGTGATTCACACACAGTGATGGGATGTGGGTCTGTATCTGTGATTCACACACAGTGATGGGATGTGGGTCTGTATCAGTGATTCCCTCACAGTGATGGGATGTGGGTCTGTATATGTGATTTCCTCACAGTGACGGGATGTGGGTCTGTATCAGTGATTTCCTCACAGTTATGGGATGTGGGTCTGTATCTGTGATTCCCACAATGTGATGGAATGTGGGTCTGTATCTTTGATTACCTCGCAGTGATGGAATGTGGGTCTTTATCTGTGATTCCCACAATGTGATGATGTGGGTCTGTATCTGTGATTTCCTCACAGTGATGGGATGTGTGGCTGAATCGGTGATTCCCTCACAGTGATGGGATGTGGGTCTGTATCTGTGATTCCCACAATGTGATGGGATGTGGGTCTGTATCTGTGATTCCCTCACAGTGATGGGGTGTGGGTCCGTATCTGTGATTCCCTCATAGTGATGGGATGTGGGGCTGTATCTGTGATTCCCTCACTGTAATGGGATGTGGGTCTGTATCTGTGATTCCCACAATGTGAGGGGATGTGGGTTTGTAACTGTAATTCCCTCACAGTGATGGGATGTGCGTCTGTATCTGTGATTCCCACAATGTGAGGGGATGTGTGTCTGTGTCTGTGATTCCCACACAGTGATGGTATGTGAGTCTGTATCTCTGATTCACACAGTGATGGGATGTGGGACTGTATCTGTGATTCCCTCACAGTGATTGGATGTGGGTCTGTATCTGTGATTCCCACAATGTGATGCGATGTGGGGCTGTATCTGTGATTCCCACAATGTGATGGGATGTGTTTCTGTATCTGTGATTCCCACAATGTGAGGGGATGTGGGTCTGTATCTGTGATTCCCAAAATGTGATGGGATGTGGGTCTGTATCTGTGATTTCCTCACAGTGATGAGATGTGTGTCTGTATCTGTCATTCCCACACAGTGATGGGATGTGTGTCTCTATCTGTGATTCACACACAGTGATGGGATGTGTGTCTGTATCTGTGATTTCGTCACAGTGATGGGATGTGGGTCTGTATCTGTGATTCCCACACAGTGATGGTGTGTGGGTCTGTATCTGTGATTCCCACAATGTGATGGGATGTGGGTCTGTATCTGCGATTCCCTCACTGTGATGGGATGTGTGTTTTTATCTGTGATTCCCACAATGTGAGGGGATGTGGGTCTGTATAAGTGATTCCCTCACAGTGATGGGATGTGTGTCTGTATCTGTGATTCACACACAGTGATGGGATGTGTGTCTGTATCTGTGATTCCCACAATGTGATTGGATGTGGGTCTGTATCTGTGATTCCCACAATGTGATGGGATGTGAGTCTGTATCTGTGGTTCACACAGTGATGGGATGTGGTGCTGTATCTGTGATTCCCTCACTGTGATGGGATGTGGGTCTGTATCTGTGATTCCCACAATGTGATTGAATGTGGGTCGGTATCTGTGATTCCCTCACAGTGATGGGATGTGTGTCTGTATCTCTGATTCCCACACAGTGATGGGATGTGGGTCTGTATCTGTGATTCCCTCACAGTGATGGGATGTGGGGCTGTATCTGTGTTTCCCACAACATGATTGAATGTCGTCTGTATCTGTGATTCCCTCAAAGTGATGGGATGTGGGTCTGTATCTGTGATTCCCACAATGTGATGGCATATGGGTCTGCATCTGTGACTCGCTCCAAGTGATGGGATGTGGGTCTGTATCTGTGATTTCCTCACAGTGATGGGATGTGGGGCTGTATCTGTGATTTCCACAATGTGATTGGATGTGGGTCTGTATCTGTGATTCCCTCACAGTGATGCGACGTGTGTCGGTATCTGTGATTCCCACAATGTGATGGGATGTGTGTCTGTCTCTGTGATTCCCTCACGGTGATGGGATGTGGGTCTGTATTTGTGATTCCCTCACAGTGATGGGATGTGGGTCTGCAACTGTGATTCCCTCACAGTGATGGCATGTGGGTCTGTATCTGTCATTCCCTCACAGTGATGGGATGTGGGTCTGTATCTGTGATTCCCTCACAGTGATGGGATGTGGGTCTGTATCTGTGATTTCCTCACAGTCATGGGATGTGGTGCTGTATCTGTGATTTCCTCACAGTGATGGGTTGTGGGTCTGTATCTGTGATTCCCACAATGTGATCGGATGTGTGTCTGTATCTGTGATTCCCTCACAGTGATGCGATGTGGGGCTGTATCTGTGATTCCCACAACGTGATGGGATGTGGGGCTTTAACTGTGATTCCATCACAGTAATGGGATGTGGGTCTGTATTTGTGATTCCCTCACAGTGATGGGATGTGGGTCTGTAACTGTGATTCCCTCACAGTGATGGGATGTGTGTCTGTATCTGTGATTCACACAGTGATGGGATGTGGGTCTGTATCTGTGATTCCCACCATGTGATGGAATGTGGGTCTGTATCTGTGATTCGCTCCCAGTGATGGAATGTGGGTCTGTATCTGTGATTCCCTCACAGTGATGGGATGTGGGGCTGTATCTGTGATTCCCACAATGTGATGGGATGTGGGTCTGTATCTGTGATTTCCTCACAGTGATGAGATGTGTGTCTGTATCTGTGATTCCCTCACAGTGATGGGATGTGTGTCTGTATCTGTGATTCACACACCGTGATGGGATGTGGGTCTGTATCTGTGATTCCCACAATGTGATGGGATGTGGGTCTGTAACTGTGATACCCACAATTTGATGGGATGTGGGTCTGTATCAGTGATTCCCACAATGTGATGGGATGTGGGTCTGTATCTGTGATTTCCTCACAGTGATGGGATGTGGGTCTGTATCTGCAATTCCCACAATTTGATGGGATGTGGGTCTGTATCTGTGATTCCCACACAGTGATGGGATGTGTGTCTGTATCTGTGATTAACACACAGTGATGGGATGTAGGTCTGTATCTGTGATTCACACACAGTGATGGGATGTGGGTCTGTATCTGTGATTCACACACAGTGATGGGATGTGGGTCTGTATCAGTGATTCCCTCACAGTGATGGGATGTGGGTCTGTATATGTGATTTCCTCACAGTGACGGGATGTGGGTCTGTATCAGTGATTTCCTCACAGTTATGGGATGTGGGTCTGTATCTGTGATTCCCACAATGTGATGGAATGTGGGTCTGTATCTTTGATTACCTCGCAGTGATGGAATGTGGGTCTTTATCTGTGATTCCCACAATGTGATGATGTGGGTCTGTATCTGTGATTTCCTCACAGTGATGGGATGTGTGGCTGAATCGGTGATTCCCTCACAGTGATGGGATGTGGGTCTGTATCTGTGATTCCCACAATGTGATGGGATGTGGGTCTGTATCTGTGATTCCCTCACAGTGATGGGGTGTGGGTCCGTATCTGTGATTCCCTCATAGTGATGGGATGTGGGGCTGTATCTGTGATTCCCTCACTGTAATGGGATGTGGGTCTGTATCTGTGATTCCCACAATGTGAGGGGATGTGGGTTTGTAACTGTAATTCCCTCACAGTGATGGGATGTGCGTCTGTATCTGTGATTCCCACAATGTGAGGGGATGTGTGTCTGTGTCTGTGATTCCCACACAGTGATGGTATGTGAGTCTGTATCTCTGATTCACACAGTGATGGGATGTGGGACTGTATCTGTGATTCCCTCACAGTGATTGGATGTGGGTCTGTATCTGTGATTCCCACAATGTGATGCGATGTGGGGCTGTATCTGTGATTCCCACAATGTGATGGGATGTGTTTCTGTATCTGTGATTCCCACAATGTGAGGGGATGTGGGTCTGTATCTGTGATTCCCAAAATGTGATGGGATGTGGGTCTGTATCTGTGATTTCCTCACAGTGATGAGATGTGTGTCTGTATCTGTCATTCCCACACAGTGATGGGATGTGTGTCTCTATCTGTGATTCACACACAGTGATGGGATGTGTGTCTGTATCTGTGATTTCGTCACAGTGATGGGATGTGGGTCTGTATCTGTGATTCCCACACAGTGATGGTGTGTGGGTCTGTATCTGTGATTCCCACAATGTGATGGGATGTGGGTCTGTATCTGCGATTCCCTCACTGTGATGGGATGTGTGTTTTTATCTGTGATTCCCACAATGTGAGGGGATGTGGGTCTGTATAAGTGATTCCCTCACAGTGATGGGATGTGTGTCTGTATCTGTGATTCACACACAGTGATGGGATGTGTGTCTGTATCTGTGATTCCCACAATGTGATTGGATGTGGGTCTGTATCTGTGATTCCCACAATGTGATGGGATGTGAGTCTGTATCTGTGGTTCACACAGTGATGGGATGTGGTGCTGTATCTGTGATTCCCTCACTGTGATGGGATGTGGGTCTGTATCTGTGATTCCCACAATGTGATTGAATGTGGGTCGGTATCTGTGATTCCCTCACAGTGATGGGATGTGTGTCTGTATCTCTGATTCCCACACAGTGATGGGATGTGGGTCTGTATCTGTGATTCCCTCACAGTGATGGGATGTGGGGCTGTATCTGTGATTCCCTCACAGTGATGGAATGTGTGTCTCTATCTGTGATTCACACACAGTGATGGGATGTGGGTCTGTATCTGTGATTTCCTCACAGTGATGGGATGTGGGGCTGTATCTGTGATTTCCACAATGTGATTGGATGTGGGTCTGTATCTGTGATTCCCTCACAGTGATGCGACGTGTGTCGGTATCTGTGATTCCCACAATGTGATGGGATGTGTGTCTGTCTCTGTGATTCCCTCACGGTGATGGGATGTGGGTCTGTATTTGTGATTCCCTCACAGTGATGGGATGTGGGTCTGCAACTGTGATTCCCTCACAGTGATGGCATGTGGGTCTGTATCTGTCATTCCCTCACAGTGATGGGATGTGGGTCTGTATCTGTGATTCCCTCACAGTGATGGGATGTGGGTCTGTATCTGTGATTTCCTCACAGTCATGGGATGTGGTGCTGTATCTGTGATTTCCTCACAGTGATGGGTTGTGGGTCTGTATCTGTGATTCCCACAATGTGATCGGATGTGTGTCTGTATCTGTGATTCCCTCACAGTGATGCGATGTGGGTCTGTATCTGTGATTCCCACAACGTGATGGGATGTGGGGCTTTAACTGTGATTCCATCACAGTAATGGGATGTGGGTCTGTATTTGTGATTCCCTCACAGTGATGGGATGTGGGTCTGTAACTGTGATTCCCTCACAGTGATGGGATGTGTGTCTGTATCTGTGATTCACACAGTGATGGGATGTGGGTCTGTATCTGTGATTCCCACCATGTGATGGAATGTGGGTCTGTATCTGTGATTCGCTCCCAGTGATGGAATGTGGGTCTGTATCTGTGATTCCCTCACAGTGATGGGATGTGGGGCTGTATCTGTGATTCCCACAATGTGATGGGATGTGTTTCTGTATCTGTGATTCCCTCACAGTGATGGGATGTGTGTCTGTATCTGTGATTCACACACAGTGATGGGATGTGGGGCTGTATGTGTGATTCCCACAATGTGATGGGATGTGGTTCTGTAACTGTGATTTCCTCACAGTGATGGGATTGTGTCTGTATCTGTGATTCACACACAGTGATGGGATGTGGGTCTGTATTTGTGATTTCCTCACAGTGATGGGTTATGTGTCTGTATCTATGATTCACACACAGTGATGGGATGTGGGGCTGTATCTGTGATTCCCACAATGTGATGGGATGTGGGTCTGTATCTGTGATTTCCTCACTGTGATGGGATGTGGGGCCGTATCTGTGATTCCCACAATGTGTTCGGATGTGGGTCTGTATCTATGATTCACACACAGTGATGAGATGTGGGACTGTGTCTGTGATTCCCTCACAGTGATGGGATGTGTGTCTATATCTGTGATTCCCTCACAGTGATGGGATGTGGGTCTGTATCTGTGATTCCCTCACAGTGATGGGATGTGGGTCTGTAACTGTGATTCACGCAGTGATGAGCTGTGGGTCTGAATCTGTGATTCAAACACAGTAAAGTGATGTCTGTCTGTATCTGTGATTCACACAGTGATGGGATGTGGGTCTGTATCTGTGATTCACACACAGTGATGGGACGTGGATCTGTATCTGTGATTCACATACAGTGATGGGATGTGGGTCTGTATCTGTGATTCACACACTGTGATGGGATGTGGGCCTGTATTTGTGATTCACACAAAGTGATGGGATGTGGGTCTGTATCTTTGATTCACACACAATAAAGTGATGTGTGTCTGTATCTGTGATTCACACAGTGATGGGATGTGGGTCTGTATCTGTGATTCACACACAGTGATGGGATGTGGGTCTGTATCTGTGATTCACACAGTGATGGGATGTGGCTCTGTATCTGTGATTCACTCACAGTGATGGGATGTGTGTCTGTATCTGTGATTCATACAGTGATGAGATGTGGGTCTGTATCTGTGATTCCCATAATGTGATGGGATGTGAGTCTGTATCTGTGGTTCACACAGTGATGGGATGTGGTGCTGTATCTGTGATTCCCTCACTGTGATGGGATGTGGGTCTGTATCTGTGATTCCCACAATGTGATTGAATGTGGGTCGGTATCTGTGATTCCCTCACAGTGATGGGATGTGTGTCTGTATCTGTGATTCCCACACAGTGATGGGATGTGGGTCTGTATCTGTGATTCCCTCACAGTGATGGGATGTGGGGCTGTATGTGTGTTTCCCACAACATGATTGAATGTGGTCTGTATCTGTGATTCCCTCAAAGTGATGGGATGTGGGTCTGTATCTGTGATTCCCACAATGTGATGGCATATGGGTCTGCATCTGTGACTCGCTCCAAGTGATTGGATGTGGGTCTGTATCTGTGATTCCCTCATAGTGATGCGACGTGTGTCGGTATCTGTGATTCCCACAATGTGATGGGATGTGTGTCTGTCTCTGTGATTCCCTCACGGTGATGGGATGTGGGTCTGTATTTGTGATTCCCTCACAGTGATGGGATGTGGGTCTGCAACTGTGATTCCCTCACAGTGATGGGATGTGGTTCTGTATCTGTCATTCCCTCACAGTGATGGGATGTGGGTCTGTATCTGTGATTCCCTCACAGTGATGGGATGTGGGTCTGTATCTGTGATTTCCTCACAGTCATGGGATGTGGTGCTGTATCTGTGATTTCCTCACAGTGATGGGTTGTGGGTCTGTATCTGTGATTCCCACAATGTGATCGGATGTGTGTCTGTATCTGTGATTCCCTCACAGTGATGCGATGTGGGGCTGTATCTGTGATTCCCACAACGTGATGGGATGTGGGGCTTTAACTGTGATTCCATCACAGTAATGGGATGTGGGTCTGTATTTGTGATTCCCTCACAGTGATGGGATGTGGGTCTGTAACTGTGATTCCCTCACAGTGATGGGATGTGTGTCTGTATCTGTGATTCACACAGTGATGGGATGTGGGTCTGTATCTGTGATTCCCACCATGTGATGGAATGTGGGTCTGTATGTGTGATTCGCTCCCAGTGATGGAATGTGGGTCTGTATCTGTGATTTCCTCACAGTGATGGGATGTGGGTCTGTATCTGTGATTCCCACAATGTGATGCGATTTGTGTCTGTGCCTGTGATTTCCTCACAGTGATGGGATGTGGGGCTGTATCTGTGATTTCCACAATGTGATGGGATGTGTTTCTGTATCTGTGATTCCCTCACAGTGATGGGATGTGTGTCTGTATCTGTGATTCACACACAGTGATGGGATGTGGGGCTGTATGTGTGATTCCCACAATGTGATGGGATGTGGTTCTGTAACTGTGATTTTCTCACAGTGATGGGATCTGTGTCTGTATCTGTGATTCACACACAGTGATGGGATGTGTGTCTGTATTTGTGATTTCCTCACAGTGATGGGTTATGTGTCTGTATCTATGATTCACACACAGTGATGGGATGTGGGGCTGTATCTGTCATTCCCACAATGTGATGGGATGTGGGTCTGTATCTGTGATTTCCTCACTGTGATGGGATGTGGGGCCGTATCTGTGATTCCCACAATGTGTTCGGATGTGGGTCTGTATCTGTGATTCACACACAGTGATGAGATGTGGGACTGTGTCTGTGATTCCCTCACAGTGATGGGATGTGTGTCTATATCTGTGATTCCCTCACAGTGATGGGATGTGGGTCTGTATCTGTGATTCCCTCACAGTGATGGGATGTGGGTCTGTAACTGTGATTCACGCAGTGATGAGCTGTGGGTCTGTATCTGTGATTCAAACACAGTAAAGTGATGTCTGTCTGTATCTGTGATTCACACAGTGATGGGATGTGGGTCTGTATCTGTGATTCACACACAGTGATGGGACGTGGATCTGTATCTGTGATTCACATACAGTGATGGGATGTGGGTCTGTATCTGTGATTCACACACTGTGATGGGATGTGGGTCTGTATTTGTGATTCACACAAAGTGATGGGATGTGGGTCTGTATCTTTGATTCACACACAATAAAGTGATGTGTGTCTGTATCTGTGATTCACACAGTGATGGGATGTGGGTCTGTATCTGTGATTCACACACAGTGATGGGATGTGGGTCTGTATCTGTGATTCACACAGTGATGGGATGTGGCTCTGTATCTGTGATTCACACACAGTGATGGGATGTGTGTCTGTATCTGTGATTCATACAGTGATGAGATGTGGGTCTGTATCTGTGATTCACACACACTGATGAGATGTGGGACTGTGTCTGTGATTCACACACAGTGATGAGATGTGTGTCTATATCTATGATTCACACACAGTGATGAGATGTGGGTCTGTATCTGTGATTCACACACAGTGATGGGATGTGTGTCTGTATCTGTGATTCATACAGTGATGAGATGTGGGTCTGTATCTGTGATTCACACACAGTGCTGAGATGTGGGACTGTGTCTGTGATTCACACACAGTGATGAGATGTGTGTCTATATCTATGATTCACACACAGTGATGTGATGTGGGTCTGTATCTTTGATTCACACAGTGATGAGATGTGGGTCTGTATCTGTGATTCACACACAGTGATGAGATGTGCGTCTGTATCTGTGAATCTCCCCCTGTTAAGGCGTATGGGTCAGTATTTGTGAATCCCCCACAGTAATGGAATATGAGTCTGTATATGTGATTCCTGTGCAGTTTTTGGCTGTGGGTCTGTATATGTGATTCCCCCACAGTGATTTGACACAGGTCTGTACCTGCGATTCCTCGACAGTGATGAGACACAGGTTTGTCTCTGTGATTCCCCCACAGTGATGGGCTGTTGGATTGTATTTGAGGTTTGTAGCTGTGATTCCCCTTACTCAAAAGTTCCAGACCAAACGTCCACTGTTAGGTGTTGTTCCATCATTGGGCAGCACTTGCTGAACAATCCTGAGTGTGCTGATAGCTACGCTAACAAATAATTTAAGATAATCGCTTGAGCTTTTAGCGTGTCTCATTTACCCTTTCCAAAAGCTACATACATTCATATGCTGTGTTGGGGGTGGGGGAAATATAGGGGCACAGTAAGAATTTATTAAAAGGAATGAATTACTTAAAATTTCCAGGCAGCCAGGGCAATCAAGCACATTTACTGTTAAAGATTACCAGATGAACCTTGCACAGCCTTAGGGCCTGCAAACAACAGAAAGGTCTTCGGAGCTGGACTGGAATCAGAGGCTGGCAATAACCACTAAGATTAAGTGTGCTCTTCAACAGATAGGGGAAGAACAGATGGTCCTAGTTTAGGTAGGAAGGAAGATCTCTGCCTGGGTGGAAAAAATAGGGACATACGGTGCATGTACTTGTTACCAGAGATGTCTGTTTAATGTAAACTTATATGTTGATGAGATCAGAATCTGGAAACTGTTCTTGTACGTGACCAATAATGTATAAATATACTGAATGCTTGTAATTTAGCACAGTGCTTTCTCAAGCTGCATTGGGACGGTTCTCTCCTTGCAATTGCTTGAATAAACGATCGTGACCTGTACCTGAGACTCCTGTGGTCCGTTTGTCAAAGTGACCACAACATGCTGGGAACAATTGTCTGCAAACAAAAGGAACCTGTTAAACCCGCCTGCCTTTTCTGAATTACTCAAGAAATATGGGGAGCCTCCTTGTAGGAGCCCCATTGCTTACTCCATGACAACGCCTTGGCCAATCAGATTTGACTTGCCAACCAATCAGCACATTTTTTCATTTGTATAAATTGTATAATCACTTGAAACTCGGCATTCTCACATTTTTCCTGACAAATGCAAGATGAAAAGGTTCAGCAACATGGCTCTCTTTTCCACAATATGTACATTAAAACTTTATGTGATTGAAAACAGATCACTCAGAAAGAACATTTTCAAGGATCCGCTAAGTACAATAAAAAGTTGAAGTTTCTTAAATGGCAACAAATGCATACACTCTGCATGTACTCTTCTCAATAACTGAGCCCTGTCCAGGTCTAGGCAGATCCTGTTTTGGTACGGGATGATATCTTACCATGTAAACCATGGCACACCTGCTGATTGTTGCAGGGCTAGCATGGGAAAGGCTGTCCACCTCAAAGAGGAGTCTCATTCCTGGTGGTAAACTGATGCGTTCCCCATTGGACAAGCAGAGAGTCCTGGTATCATCTAGTGCTGTGTTGAGGTTTTCCACCCAAACTGTATCTACTGGACCATCCATGATTATCCATCGCCAGTTGGAGATTACTGTCCTATCTGGAGGAACAAAAAGAGGGTGCATTATAGCTCATGGAATAAAAGAAACAGTAGCAATTTGGATACGAAATTGGCTGAGTGACAGGAAACAGAGAGTAGTGGTTAATGGATCATTTTTTGGCTGAAGGAAGGTTTATAGTGGAATTCCCCAGGGGTCAATGTTTGGACTTCCTGATATGTATTAATGACCGAGACTTTAGTGTACAGAACACAATTTCAAAATTTTTGGATGATACAAAACTTGAGAGCATTGTGAACTGTGAGGAGGATAGTCACATAGAACTTCAAAAGGACATAGACAAGTTTCTGGAATGGGTGGAAAAGTGGCAGATGAAGTTCAATGTGGAGAAATGCGAAGTGATTCATTTTGGAAGAGAGTGGAGATACAACATAAAGGGTACAACTCTAAAGGGAGCAGAGGGACCTGGGCGTGTATGTCCATATATCATTAAAGGTGGCAGTTTAGGTTGAGAGAGCGGTTAATAAAGTGTACAGTATTCTAGGTTTTATTAATTGGTGCATAGAGCACAAGAGCTAGGAGGTTATGTTGAAATTGTATAAGACAGTAGTTTGGCCTCAGCTGGAGTATATCAGCATACGAATTAGGAGCAGGAGGAGGC